>NC_081544.1:15211910-15231474 GCF_901000735.1 Corylus avellana | reverse complement strand
AAAAAAAATACATTTTTTTTTGTTAATTTTTTTAAAAAATTAAATAGGTGCCACGTGTCAACATCTGATTGGTCCACGTGTCAGTCTTAACGGTCAACTCACGGATGGACTAAATTGGTCTTTATCAAAACCCCAGGGGGGTCCTGTAATAAAAGTGAAACCCCAGGGGGAAAAAAATAAAGTTGCTAAACCCTAGAGGGATTTAAAGTATTTAACCCTTTTTATTATAAGTCAAAAAAGTTGTGTAAAAAAATCTATCATTCCTATTTCAATAATAATAATAAAAAATATTAAAAGTTATACAACAATATATTACTGAACATAGTGACACAATTACACATAAGATTGCATGAATATATAAATCACATAAAAATATACTATCATAAGAACCATATATAATTTTAGTTTTAATCCAAATAAATTAAAACATATTAAAACATTCTCATATGTGTATTTTTTTTTTTTTTTTTTTGACATGTCCACACAAGAGGAGGGAGAGAGATTCGAACTAGTGACCTTCACTTCATTAGGCGTAGTCCCAGCCGATTGATCTACCTCTTGGAGATTCATATGTTTAATTTAAAATGGAAAGAAAGTGCACAAAAAAAAGAAAACAGCAAGAAGAAAACCTGGAATGAGTTAAAATATAAGACCCTTAATTAATCTTAATTTAAGCACATTAAAAAATACATAGTAAATCACACACAAAAAAAAAAAAAACAAACAAAAACAAAACAAATAAAACATTAAAATGAGTTAAAACATAAGACCCTTAATTTTAATCTAATTCATATAAATTAAAACATGTTACATTTATTCCCATAGGAGTAGTTTTATCTCTTTCATAAAAGAAAGAAATAAAAAATCATGGAAGGAATATTGGAACACAAAAAAAAAAATAATGAACAATAAATTCAATTAAATTTACAAAAGAAAAATAAGAATTTTAAATGAAAAATAATATATAAATTAGAACATAAAATAAGGAAAAATTGAAAAATAAAACAATATGAAATAAATATCTCTTTTTCTATATTTTTCCTAGATCCGATGAAATTAAGTGGTATTAGCAAAAAAGTATTGTCAAATAAAGTTTTTTTTTTTTTTTTTTTTTTTTTTTTTTTTTTTTTTTTTTTTTTTTTTTTTTTCATTTCGACTATCCTTCACATATATAACATAAAATGAACTACTTTTAGGACAAACTGGATGAACATCAACATAATCTAAAAATTCGTACCTTATACCTTATGCATCTTTTTCATTATCATTTCCTTCAATTCAACGCCACGTGTCGCAATTCTAGGCACTCTCTAAAACATGGAATCTTTTGTTTTCTTAACTAAGTCATCAATTAAATGCATCATAAATAAAACCCCTATGTTTTAATTGTAGGATATAAATAGAAAGCAAGAGAAGACATAAAGACAAAGAGTGATGATAGGCATCACGCCCGTGTTTTTTAATATATTTTAATATATATATTAAAGCCCGTGTTCTCTCTATCATCACTCAAAGACAAATAGAAACAAAAAAACAAAATTTGGGAACTTTTGACATCAATTAAATACATCATAAATAAAACCCATAGGTTTTAATTGTAGGATATAAACAGAAAGCAAAAGAAGACATAAAGACAAATAGAGACAAAAAGACAAAATTTGGGAACCTTTGTTTTATTCATTAAGATAATTAAATATATTACAAATAAAACCCCTACGTTTTAATATAAAATTTAAAAAAAGTGAAATAATCAATTTGAATAAAAATAATATATAAATTTGAAAAAAAATATAACGAAAACAGAAAGTAAGAGAAGATAAAAGAAAAATAGAGAGAGAAAGAGAAAATTTGAGAACCTTCTGTTTTCTTCTTTAAAACAATTAAATATATTACAAATAAAATTTCTAGGTTTTAAATGCTCAAAACTTGTTCATTCTTTAAAACACCTCGTGTCACAATTTTAAACACTCTCTAAAACATGAGTTCAGGACACGTAATTTTGAGCATTCTCTACGTCAAAACTCGGTTTATATATATATATATATATATATATATATATGATAGTTAAGCAAAAATTATTTTATCAATTATGAATTACCACGCCATATTGTTAATAATTTAGTAATAAAAATGGTCAGTTGTGAGAGTTGGAAGAGCCAAAGAGGGAGGAGAAAACGTATCGAATTCTTGCCTGGCCAGCCCATTCTTAACACGGGACAGATATTTTAATAATTTAATTTTAAGAAATAATTAGGGAAAAAAAAAAAAAGCAAAAGAGGAAGAATTAGGACGCTGCACACAGATCAGGATCCCAGCAAATAGCTGAGAAATTGTCCACCAAGTTTTTTGTCAATCTAAGCCGTCTAATTTCATCTCACAGTCTAAAACTCACCATGTGTCCCACTTAATATAAAATAATAAAATATTATTTAATTTTAAAAAAATAAATATAAAATAAAATAATTAAAAAATATTGAGTGGCTGGCTACCCCATAAAGAGTGACCGGCCACCCCAGCTCAGCCCTGATTTTTTTTTAATATTTTTTTAAAAAAATTAAATAATATTTTATTATTTTATATTAAGTAGAACACATTACGAGTTTTAGATGGTTAAATGAAATTATACGATTCATATTAATAAAAAATCTGGTGGCCAATATCCCGGCTGTTATTGGGATATGTCTACTAATTAAATTATTAATAAATAAATTGGGATCTTCTTTATGGAATCCAATGCGTTTAGACTTCCTTATGGAATCTAATGCGTTCACACTAGGGAGAAAGGATTTGGATTTCCAACTATTTCTTTTTTTTTTTTTGAAAGGGATTTCCAACTATTCTATAATCTATTAAAGATTTTTGTCAGTTGTCACCCACTTAACCTGGCATATACAGTGAAAGCGAAAAGGCTAAAACAACAATTATGTCTTCAGACGCAACACGCATTAAAAATAAAGGTTGAAATTTTTGTTGCTTGTAAAATTAGAACAACAATAGAAAAACCTATGTTGAAAAATCCTTCTAAAATTTGGTGAACATATCAATTTATTCCAAAAATTGTTCTACGGACCGCTGATAGATCTGCTCCAACCCTACATCTAGCGTGGTTTGAGCAAATGGTTATTTGGCTCATCGAACACTTAATTCTAATTGACCATCACTCGTCCAAGTAAAGTGTTTATCTCTCTCTTTTACTTTAAAAATAAAAATAAAAAATCGTTATCAAGTTTCTTCAAAGTATAGGGGCTCGTACGAATGATGGTACTTGAACAAATTCATGATTTTGGTACCAAGTTGCATCTTAACTACTGTTAGGAAGGATCACCCCTCCACTTTAAGAGTTTTGGTGGATAACTCATTTTCCTTAAATGGTACGAAAATAATCTTCCCACCATGCCACCAAAATTGATTAATATTGTCTCTTTCCTTGTGTCATCAATGATGACATTTGTATCATCATTGATAGGGGTGGGCACGGGTCGGGTCGGGGCGGGTATCCGGATTTTTCTCACCCGCCCCGCACAGTGCGGGTTCTGGAAATCCCAACCCGCCACCCGAGTACAATGAAGAATATCCGCGCGGGTTCGGGTGTTGCGGGGCGGGGTAGATCGGGTCGGGTTGTGCGGGTTGGGTTCTCTCTTCCTCAGATCGATCCTCTCCTTGCTTTCCTCTGCAGGTTTCTTCTCCTCCTAAACAAACACAAGTTACACAACCCCTACATCAAAACCCTTGAATCAAACCTAAACCAAAGAACTTGAAATTAAATCTGGATGAGGGAGAAAAAAACTTGAAATCTGGACCAAGAACTTGAGATCTCTTGAGAGAGAGAAAAAAACCTGGATCGTGGTCTAGAGGTGGGAGCGGCGCAGTAGCTGGTGGCCTGAGGATGTCGAGCGGCGGCGTAGACGAAGAGAGAAGCAGACGAGAGATGGAGAGAGAGTCGCTGATGAGAAAGAGAGAACAGACCAGAGAGAGAGCAAGAGAGACCATAGAGAGTAGGAAGGAGATGGAGAAACGGCGTAGGAGAAAAGAGAGGAGAAAGGAGAAACGGCGCAGACGTGAGAGAAGAGAGAGGAGAAACGGCGTAGGAGAAAAATGATGTAGGGTTAGGGTTTTTTTCTTTTATACTTAAGTGGGCCTGGGTGGGGCAGGGCAAGGCGGGTACCCGCAAGGAAAAAATTTCAAAACCCGCAACCCGCCCCGCCCCGCGCAGGTTGGGAAAAATCCACCCGTACCCGCAAAAAAACACTTAAAATCCGCGCGGGGCGGGGCGGGTTTGCGGGTTGGACGGGTTTTTGCCCACCCCTAATCATTGATCTATTCCTATTAGCGACCACTTTAGTCATCGTTAATAACTTCTTGCAAAAACCCTCGCACAAGAAAAGATATTACGAAAATATTAGCGACAATTTTTATATGTTGTTGTGAATAATAAATATTTTTGGAATATTAGTGTAGCACCCCAGCCTAACACCTCTTTTAGGGAGGTAGAGGGATTGGGGAGACCGCAAATATTTTTTTGCTTACTATATCATCACCACAATGTGTGTGCACGTGAGTTCCTTTAAGTAAAAGCCTTTTTTTTTTTTTTGAAAGGAATCGAGAGATTTTATAAATAGCACAATAACTTTAAGCGCAATGCTCTACAAAGATAGTATCTGAAATACAATTAAAGACTTCCTCGATAAGGCCTTGTCTGTTCCATGCTAAGGGATAACATTTTATTCACTAGACAATGAGCTGTACCATTGAGATGGCGTCGAACATACTCCCTTATTGTATGTCATATGCCAGTGGATCATGCATGGGGCAGCAACAGAAGAGAAATGCCATTTACTGCTAATCCTTTGCCAGTGTTCCCCAGAATGACCAATGGGCCAGCATTGTTCCTTCAGGGGGCTTAAAGTCATGGACTCATGGGCCTTGCTTTTCTAGTCCAGTGGGCGTCATATTGTTGGACGGTCTAATTTGCCTTACGCGATTGGGTATACTAATTTTTTGTACATGAATTATGTACATTCATGTGTCAATTGTAACACCTTGTATGCCCCCAAGTGATTGTGAAATTGAATAGATCTTATATGAGGGAGGAGAAAGGATTTTGTTCATGGACTATTGAAGAATACTTAAACGACAGAAAATCGTGAAGAATCAAAATAATATCTAACCAAACTGGTTTCTTGTTTTTTTGGAACAAAAAGAAAAATGTTACACATCATCTCTTACCCCTCCAGTTCTAGAAAACACCTGAGCCGGGTAGTCCTAAACGATTATTTGTTGGGTTACATTTCAACACCCAAAACCATTACCTCTCATGTAGGGAACAAGATCCCCTAGATTTGCCATCCATTGAGACGTGGAAAACAGCCATCTGTTTTCTTCCCCATCGTCACGAAATTACCTATAATCTTATATTGGAACTAGAAGAGAAATAAACATTGCTCAGAACACAAAACAAAACTAGGACAGAAACAATACTAGAGCATTATTAAATTATTCATGAACTTAAAAACGATATGATTGCAATCATTAGCTTATTTCAAATTATTCTTATTGCTACCCTGAAAATACACGACATTGAACAAACTGATTGGCCAAATTTAACGCCCATGATTCTTTTTTATTAATCAAAATAACTCTCAAGGTCTCTATAGTTCAAAAAATGCACATTACTGCGGAAGAAAAGCATACAGGCATCCATAGTTCACAGAACAAGATTACATGTTCAGACAACGATTTGAAAGTAGAAATGCAGGGAACTCATCTTCCTCATTACTTCAGTTTTGTGAAGAGCTTCGGAGCCACCTGCGTTGCATAATAGATATTTTAGCAGAAGATGAAAACGTGAATGAAAATGAAATCTGTCTCCTACTAATCGAAGAATAAAGGCTTACACATTTGTCAACACAAGACCAGTAATCAAAATATTGTCCAGTGCAGTGCTTGTGCCCAGTTTCATCTCCTTGGATTCTCTTAATACATGCCTGTAGTAACAAAATTCAGAGATTACAACCATCACTCACCTCTCTCCAAATTATGTTAACTACTTCTCCGGAATAACGATTTTGCAAGAATATTATTATTCAGTTGAATCCACACGTTGATGAACAAGGGAGCAGATCGTAAATAAAAAATATGAAGGAAGCAGGAACATCCCCCCAAGTTCTCTTTTGCAGGCTACACATAATTTTCATATGAAAATAGGAGGCAGTAAGGACCAGCTTGCTCATCACTATGAAAATATTCGAAAGAGAGAAAAAATTGTCTGCTTTCTTTCTTTTCCTGTTCTTCACCTATACTATATCATTTCAACCAACATTATCCAGTTTCCACTTAACATCTGAGCACACTTTTGCATCTCCAATCTTGTAGACCTTGTAAACTTGTTAGATTTTAGAGACCCTTAATGTGGTGGTCTCTCTTGTATAACATTTCATGTCTGCGGGCTTTCCCCATTTTTCTTTGCAATCAATTATTACTTATCAAAAAATTAAAAAACAAAAACATTGAGCACACACTAACAGAAGTGCTCATATCCAAGCTTTAATGAAAACCATATCAGATTTTTTTTTTTTTTTACCAAGTGTCAAACTTGGATCAAATTAACACATACTTTAAGACAGACAGATACATCCTCTCATTAGATATACTCCCCCAATCACAAATTGTTCTCCAGTATTCAATTTTCAAATGTCCCAAATTATTGTTGCACTTTGAGGAAGTCAATGAGAACAATTTTAATAACTTCCATGCCATCACTTTTGCTTTTTTGAAAAGTCTATGCCTTTTGGCCTTAGCTTTATATATGATTTTAAACTAGGGAAGGTGATTTGATAACTTGCAATTGTTTATTTGGAAAAATACCAAATTCCTACTCTGAGTTTCTTGCAATCAACTCTATTTGTTTTACCGATTTCAAATAGATCCTTCCATCAAATTTTCAATCAATTTTCCAATACAATCCATATAAACTTTCAATTGTGTACCCTTAAAGAAAAAACTGCCAAAAAAAGGAGGGGTGAATGGAACAGTCAGGTGGGGGACTCGCCTCCCATTTGTGGGGGTAGGTGGGTGGATCTCCCCACCCTCCATTTATGGGAGTGGGAACACCCACCCAGGCACCCTCCCCCTATTCCCCCTTGGGCGGGTAGTTGGTGGATGCCACCTGTCACACCTTTCTTTTTGTATTTTTACTTTTGTTTATTTTTTTTAGTAATTTTGTTTCTTTAGCAAAAATTGAAAATTCAGATGAGTTCTATTAGGAAAAAAACAAAAGAGATCAGAATCATCTACTTGAAATTTTGATAAAACACCCGAAGTTGATTGCAAAAATTAGAAACTCGGTGAGTTACTTGATACTAACCTAAAACTCTGGATAGTAATTTCATATTTTTCCCTTTTAATTTCAAAGACAAACAACTAAACGATGTCCCATAGGATTTCTTCTGTTGGACAATCAGGTGCGTATATGCCTGCTTTTCATAGTCCTCTGAATCAACTCAGCCAATCAAGAACTTCCATACACCATACGGAATGGATCACAATCACCTAAAACTTTGGGGCATTTGAATTTTTAATAAAACTGATTTACTTATCAAAAAAAAAAAAATCACCAGAACCAAAGGCATTATTTTTCCCAAGAATCCTACCTTATGTGCCTGCTTTTAATAGAAATCTTAAGAAAGAGCGAAAATTAAAAGCCAACCAGATATCTAAACACTCTTACCGGCTCGTAAGAAATAGGCCCTACACATGTAATAAGTAACTCTTTTGCCATATTGTTATTTTCTAATCAGACACACTAGACCAAGATTACATCATCCAAAAAGAGTTAGGTACAAACATTCATCCGACAAGTCTTGCTTCTTGAACTCATGATTTCACCCTCTATTCCCCACAAGGAATAAGTGTACAAATAGCTTACCCCAACAAAAAGAAATAACAGGAGAAAAAGGAATAGCATTCAAGGGCCATGGAAGAGGCACAACAAGTTTGAGAAATATGAGAATACCATGAGGACTCAAAAGATTAATTGAACAGAATTCTAGAAAGCCTTCTTTATCATAAAAAGTTATTTTAGGAAACTTTAACATGTTCCCCTAATATGTTACTAACCTTTTGTTACCACTCTTCTTCACTTAAGGGCTTCCCCAAACCATCTCAATCCAGTATCCTAGCACCTAGACCAAATCTCTTTGTCAAAGAAGATGAGAAAGGAGGACAAGAAAATGAAAGGAAAAAGCAGACACCTTGTTTACAAAAACTCCAGAAAATATATCCTCTCCACTGAACAAGCTGGACAAAGGTCACAGGCTTCTAAGTGAGTAAAACCCCATTCTTCACTATGAAAAGGCTTATATTTGGTATATTCTTAATAAGCTCCTAATGGCTTTCTCTTTATTCAAGTCTTCACTAATATTAAAAACATGGCACAAACTATTTTCCACATAATGTTTCTGGGGAACCCACATATAAACTTAACCATCTATGATAAGGCTAAAATACAGGATCAAATTTATTGATCAAAATTCTACCCTAACAATATTTGTATACAATGATGTCCTCGAAACTTCTATAACAATATACTAAGATGAAAGTTTTTTCTAAATGCCGCAGATGTAACCTCCAGTATAAAAAATTCTACAACATACCTGGTATTCAAGTAATGGTTTCACACACTTTGGCTTGCAAGACTCTTCAAGATATTTCTTTGGATCAACAAGTTCCTCATCCGCCCTAAGAATACAGAAAATACATTAAAGACACAAATAAAGAAGGATTGGCCAAATATCGCTGAATTAGAGAGGCATAAAACCGAAAGAATAGGGCATTCATTAAAAATGATTGCATGATCCCCACAATTGTAGATTGAGCTGCCAATGGTGAATTTGAAGAGATGGATCACAAGTAGTTTTGAATGTCCATAATTGAATATTTTGTACTTTCTACTCCAACACCAGAAGTCCTTTTTTCTTTTTCTGACTACAGAAGTTAGCCGTCAGATATTTGTGCTGTAGCCATTACTTTCTTTATTTTTTTGACAAGTAATGTTGCATATCAAAAGCGCATAGGGGTGCAACCCTAGTACACATGAAGTATACAATAGAACGTTAAAATAAATAAATAAAAATCTGTAGCCATTCCTCATCCAGCCACCACAAAGAACACATTTTTTTTAAAAAAAAAAAATTAGCCCTCTTTTGTTAATTTTATTATATATGAAAGAATGCACTAACATATTGATTCACATCTTGAAATAACTTCATGAAGGGGGAACTTTGCACGGTGTCCCATGGATCTAGGGAAAAGCTCCGGATAGCCCGGCTATAAAATAATAGTAATATGTCGTGTTATTTGACCAATTTACTCCTATTCAATAATCTTTTAATAGGATAGTAGTAGTTAAATATATCACACTTTTTCTCCGATCATCTTTACTACCAAACAAAGAAAAAACACATATTTTGCATCCTTCCTACCAAACACCAAAGCATGAAAAATTAGTATCCTTTCCACCCTACCAAACAGATTCCAAAGATTGCAGCTCCAGCAAGATAAAATAACAAGAAACTCTCTAAAAAGAAATAAGAGCCTAAATAATAAATGCAAGCAATGCCACAACATATAATAAAGGGGTAATTATCAAGACAAATAACACCCAAATCCTACAAAGTAATAGGGAAAGAGTACTACATATAATACAAACAAAATTAAAAATTGTGTAAATAGCCAAACATTTGTATGGTCTATTACTTTATAATTCAGTGACGTAAATTTATCTAAAGTGACTATGAAGATAATTACTTTTCTTTTTTTTCTTTCTTTTTTTTTTTAGAGAAGATAATTACTTGGTTTGCTCCAGGAAAGTAATTAGACACTATCATCAGTCCTTGCACACCCTTGGGTTTAGAAGAACATTGAAACATCACAGTTGATATGGAGAACATTAGTCGAAAGAAGAAAAACTAGACGAGTTTTGATGGCTCAAGGACCCACCATTTGGGGAAAAAAAACTACTTCTAGTCAATCAACGATTTACACCTTAGGCAATTCAATGTATCTAATAACCAATTACAGTTTCTTTACTCTATAAGGGAGTGGATAGATGGGAAAGACTATACTCCATGTCACGTGCGAGAAGGCACCAGTTAAGTAAAATTAACCTAGAAATGATGCAAGGACAAGGCAATCACCATCAGTGTGTGCTGTAAGTGTCCAAAGATATCTCATATATCACAATTAGTTAAATAGAAACTTATAGGCATGGGCAAGGCAATTACCATGGGGACCATAAACAACTATATTGCGAACATGGAAAGATATTTCATAACGCATCATATTAACATAATCTGCCAATTTTTTAAGTCATTTCAAATTAATGAGCGCTCCAGAGCAAACTAGAAAGCGTATGTGAACACCTTAATTATATAAGGAAAAATGCTAAGTGTTCTACTAGTGTTCTCTTAGGGTCTTCCCAATTGTGATATGGCTTTTAAAATTACCAATAGATTAAAAGTCAATAATGATAATCTCAAATTCAACGATAATTTTAAAAGTCATATCACAGTTGGGAGGACACCAAAGAACACTAGAAGAACACCTAGCATTTCCCATTATATTATATGTAAAATATCAACTCTTTACAAGGCAAGGCAATCACATTCATAAGATGGTGCAACGATAATCCGGAGGAAGAAGAATAACAAGATTAGTGAGGAGAATGTGAAAGATGAAGACAGTGGTAAGTCTACAAAGGAACACAATGTGGAGAGTTAACTTTAGACAACCTTAAGAAGGAGAACATCATTGTGGCGTATTGGTATTGTATGCGTAAGAGGAGTGGGGAGTCCATAGATCATCTTCTTCTTCACTGTGAAGTGGCAAGAGAATTATGGATTTCAATCTTCCATCTTTACAGTGTAGAGTGGGTAATGCCTAAAAGAGTGATAGAGTTATTGGCCAACTAAAGAGGTCAGTTGGGAAGCCCTAACCTTTTATAAGCTTGGAGGATGGCACCTCTATGTTTAATGTAGTGCATTTAGAGAGAGAGAATACAAGGAGCTTTGAAGAATGCAAGACTTCAGTGGTAGAGCCAAAGTCTGTTATGTTCAAAGTTCTTTATGTACATATTCCTCATTTCTTTAGTTTGACTGAATTTTTGGGCTTTTGTTCTTTTCTCCCCATCAGGATGTCTTTTTTGTATACTTCTTGTGTACTCAAGTTGCACCCCTTTACTCTTTCAATGAGATTGATTACTTTTTTTTTTTTGATAAGTTTTTTTCTTTTTTCTTTTTAAAAAGTGATGGTACATCTTGGGTCAACCCAACGGGTTGTTTAGGATCCGGAAGGCACTGACCCGTTATCCTTCCACTGCCAGGAGCGGGAAGTAGTCGCTGCTCTGTGAAACTAGCCTGACGCAGAGCCCTCCTCTTTAGGAGCCACGTCACCTAGGCATTTGCCCAAGTAACATGGATCAACTCTTAGCTTGGAACGGGCAGGCCAGAGAGAAGCATCCGGAACCCGACCCGTTGGGCTGGGCTAGAGTTCCATCACATTAATGCCCCTACTCAGGTTACAGGCTCACGTTACTAAGCCCGGCAAAAATTCTTCATTAATGCGTCAAGTAATCAATGAGATTGATTACTTATTTAAAAAAAAAAAAAAAAATTAAAGATGCAAGTAAGGAATTTGAAACAAGGTTGATTTTAAACCTTAGGAGAAGATAATTATAACCCTTTGCAACCAAAAAAGGGGGAAGGGGGTGGCGTGTGCGTTAAGATTGGGGCTTATATTTACACAAATACAAAGATGCAAAGGTGGTACTTACATAGCAATAAAACGATCAGTCAAACAACTTAGAGCACAAAGGAGCCTTTTGGGTCACCTCACTGCATTACAAATGGCAAAGCTAACAATCAGCATCGATGGAATCATCATGTCAACAAAACTGTTCAATAGAGCTCATTCCAGTACAGGAAAAACAAAAAACAAATGTCACCAGGCAAACTAAATGCTATCAAATAGAAATTGATGGTCAAGGGGCACCATTAAAAGTCACTAACATTAGATCAATCACCAATCGGTTCTACTTTGATTAAAAAATTAATAGTAAATTAAGAATGTGTTTAGCCTCACAATTTTGCAGGCCAAACACGTTTTCAATATCATACAATTTTAAAAGGTCAAACTGAAAATTTAAAATCTGAACCACGATTTTTCCAAACCTTACCGTGCATTCGTTAACTGCATTTTGAAATTGCTATTTTTTCTCAAACCGCACATTTTGAAACTGTTAAACCGATCAGACACTAAACTTATGCATAGTAAAATTAACCAAAGATAATTTGTCAGCACTAGCCTGAAGGCTGAGGCCACAAAATGTATATGGTCTTAGAAATGAAAATAACTATTTGAGAAAATAAACCATTTGTTTCACAAACTTTTCACGATAAAAATTTGTTTACCACGTTTTTTCCAGCTTTTATATATAACGAAAAAAAAATCCCTAAAACAGCGGAAAACAAAGACTTTTCAAAAATTTTAAAAATCAAAAATCAAACTATAGAATCCGTAAATATTCTCACTCCCAATAGCAATCCGATAGATCATTTCTTAAATGTGATCTTTTCTCTTTTTTGGCCAAAACCACTTTGCGAAATCCGTCAAACTAAGAAAAACATAAAACAAACGGAACCTACGAAACCTAAAACCTAGATTTACAGATCGAATAAGAAGAATGGATTCCCAAGTTCCAGAATATTATCGTAGAAAAAAAGAACAGATCTGTTTAATAGAAACAAACAAGTATGCTGTTAAAGAAGACATCAGACACACAGAAATGTGCGCTTACCTTCGGAAGTCCAAAAAGCTCAGAGGTGTGGAAGACTGAGGAGAGGGCAAGAGGGAAACGACGAGTATACAACCCTGCCTACTTGGGCTGCTTCTTATGTTTGTGAATTGTTTTGGGCTGACTTTAGGCCTAATTTTGCGAACCCAAGCCTCCAACTCCAAGAGGAACTCGTCAGGTCTGAGCCCAAGTCATCCAACCCTGTCGACCTATCGATTACGGGCACGTTTGTAATAACCATATATCGACTAGAAAGAATAGAATGAAACAAGATCGTTCCAGTTCAAATGAAGTGGAAAATATTTAGTTAGTTATAATAGAGGGGTATTTTTGTCAGTTCAAATAAATTGAAAAATATTCAGTTAGTTATAATGGAAAGTACTTTTGTTGTTTCACTTTTTAAGAGAACAAAAATACGTCTCCACTAAAACTAAGTGGATATTCTCTAGTTCAAATGAAATAGAGAGGATCTTAATTCAAATAGAATAGTTAGGGGTAATTACTACCACGCTCTGCCAATATCCCCTCATGAACTACAACTCGATATCCGACCACATCAAATTACCATTTATTTACCAAAAACTTCATTCCGTCAGTCAAGCTAGTTAAAAAACTTGAAATAACCCAAATACCCTAACTTTATAAACAAAAATTACATATAATACCCTTAAAATTCAACAAATTAAAAAATATATTATTAAAGTATTAATACTAGTTTCAATAAAAATCAAAAATCAAAAAATTAAAACAAAAATAGAAATATATAAAAAAAATTAAAAATAAAAAAACACACACAAATTAATTTAAAAAAAAAAAAAAAAAAACTAAAAACAGTTAAAAAAGGCTTAAACTATATATATGCAAAATTAATACATGTGGTTGACTTAAATTACAAATCCATATGTGTGATATAAAAATAAATAAATAATTCAAAGATTATCAGGATAGGCCAAAATAACAATTTAGTCCATTTAATCAAATTTCATCAAAATGCTTGACGAATTCCATTAGTGTATCACTTTATCAGCAATAGAATGATGATACGTGTCATTCTTAATTAAAAATAAATAAATATATTAAAAATATAAATATATAAACTAAAAAAACTTATTAATTAATTAATTTTTTTAAAAAAAAAAAAAAAATAGAGGGGTGGTTGCAGGGGGAGGGGGTGGCCAGCGAGCCACCCTAGAGGTGGCTAGGGGCGACTCGCTGCCACCCTTGGCCACCCTTGTAATGACTCAAATAATTAATTAAGCTTAGGACAGCTTGATTAAATGTTATTGGACTTTGGGTCACTAAGGACACCTAGATGGGCATTTTTGGCATTTTTTGCATTTTTGAAATTTTAGAGCTACAGTGGACAAACGCTCGTGTGGGGACCAGGTCGAGCGCTTGTTGACTTTTTGTTAGCTGCTAGTTTTTACACGTGTGTGCTACCTGCAACTCTGAACCCTCTGCTCTATAGTACATGAACGCTCGCCCGTGGACCACCCAAGCGCTTGCATCTTTTTAGAGATTTTTCTACTACGCCTGAAAAGCATTTTTGGCCCGTTGCGAACAGTACACGAGTGCTCGCCCATGGACCACACGAGCGCTTGCCCCTTTTCAGAGAATTTCTCATTTCTCATCTTTTTAGAGAATTTCTCTTATATTAAGTAATGACATTTGTTTTTGAAGAATTTGTGGATTATATGAGTATTATAGGAATGAATTTTTATTTGAGATCATTACATCCTAAGGTTTAGGATAGATTATAGCTTGATAATTTAGTTGGTAACTTTAAGAGATATGATGGTTTAATGATACATATTATACATTTGAAGGAAAGTTAGCTTTGAGGAATAGCTGATTTGGTGTTAGCAAACGAAGAAGGGTGTGAGAATTTTCAAATGAGATTAGATATAATTTTAATAAGGATTGGGCCCAAGGTGTTGTTAATAATACTCATCTCTTATTATATATGACTGGACCTGTAACGACCCCGATGGGCAAATCAATTAACTAGTAATTGACCCCATGGTTCATCTTTCAGCCCTATCCCTCGCGGAACAAGACTTAGGAATTTCAACCTTTCTCGTCTAAATGAGAAAATCTCAGTGGAAGACTTTCAAAAACTATAGGAAATAGAGAGCAGTAAATTTAACATTCACACAACATGCACAAGAGTAAATATAAATCCTCATAATATAAAGAAAACCATCAACGGTACCGGTCATCAGACCGACATCAAAATAGGATTACAAACCATAACATAAAGTCATAACATTGTTCCAACAAAAGATTAACAGATCAAATCCTAGATCTAAGCTTAAACAGGGCTAACGAGATTAAAATCTCGATCATATCATACGGGCAGTTCCTCCATCCTTCCACATAGACTTCAACCAAATCGGGTATAAGTCCTCAAAAATGACCCGAATCAAGTCCTGTGCTATTACCCAAGTCAACTTCGATGGCATCATCTTCTAGGATAGCTAAACCGCGCAGATATTCGTAATGATAGGGGAAAACATAAACAAAAAGGGAGGTAAGTCTAAGACTTAGTGAATGTTAACGCAAATAATACCCATGCCAGTTTAGTAATGAAATCTATTTTCATAAAACAAGAAACAGTTCCATATGACGGTTTTTATCACGAATGTGGTATAGATATATGATACATGCATATGATATAGAGTGATAGTCATAGTTCAACAGTATGGTCTACCCGAGATATTACCCCTTCCCAGCAGGGTTGGTGCTGTCCGAGGGACCTGTAATACAATGCCGGTGTCCCAGCCATTGTACGCTACCGTACATAACACTAGCGGCATGACCAAGTCCGACCTCGAGTGGCCCACACTGCTAATGATGTTCATCCTATAGTAACCTAACCATTTTGGAATGGCTGCACCATATCAAAAAACTGTTTGATCCAAAGCCCACATAACACTCATACATTTGACCATAAAGCTAACATGTATAGTAAGCTCATGACCATTATATCGCACGTACCGGTAAACCATGTCATACGATGCAAATTATCTTGTCTGTATTTTACATGCACGCTTTTACAAGTCTCACTTTCTTAACATATTCAACACAATGTTTTTCTCAAAATGCTAGAGTTCATGTACAACAAGTACAAATCGTGAGAGTTGCAAATATGCATATTTTTTGTACACAAAATAGTCGTGCAGTGCATGGAAAATAACAATGAGCATTATGTGAGTTAAAACTCACCTGGGTCGTATAACGTCTCCGAGTATTCCTAATGATCCAGGTTCTCCAAATCTGTGGAAACCCTTCTGTTAGTCCTATTTCTATCAAAACAACTCTACAAACAAGAAAATAGGAGCTATCGGACGGCTGGTTAAAATAAAGCCCAATGTCACACTCCGGGTCATACGTCCGGCATCGGGACCATACGTCCTCTGTAATATCTCAGACCGTACGTTCGCTTCAAGGTTTTCAGGGAGAACCTCATTTTGTCCACTCGTCCTCCTATTCTCCAGAACCAAATTCTAAGGCTATCAAAGGGCTTCCCAAGGTCTCCTAACTCAAAACAACGTCTTCAAGCAAACGAAATCATGTTAAGTCAAGACAACACTATTCTAACAAGATTTAAAGCATAACTAAAGCTAAACTAACAACTCAAACAACAACTAAGACAACGTTTAAGCAGCATAACGATGTAAAAACAAGCTAAGCTTAAGAGCGTTACCTCCTTGAAGCGAAACTTCAAGAACTTCCCTTCTGTTAGCACAAAACGCTCACAATTTCACAAAACACTTACAAAAGGGTTTCTGCCAGCCTGGGACGAGAGAGAGGTGTGAAAAACTGAAGGGGGGGTAGTGGGTATTTATAGTTGAGGGGCTTTACCAATTCTTAAGAAAAGCAGCGGACATTCGCCAACCCTAGCGTACGTCCAGTACTATTTCCATAATGGTCCAAAGGTTGCCTCGTACGTTCAGGTATTATCCAAAGGGTATTCCAAAAAGTAGCGTACATCCATGTACTATTTGCAGAGCGTACTTACAGTTGTCCCCCTATGTACGTCCGCTAACCCTAGCGTACGTCCTGTCTAAAAGTTCAAATTACCCTTCTAGTGTCTTTAGTGACCTAAAGCTCAATTTAACCCCATAACTAAGTTATATAAGCTTAGTTAATTATTTGGGTCACTACAGGACCCCTTCATGCATAATGCACATCATTTTCTTTCTTTTCATTTATTTATTCCTCTATTTCCACACTCCCCTCTCTTTTTCCATGAAGCCCCCACCCACTGTCTTTTCTTCCTTTCTTATTTTTCTACCAACACACCAACCCCTCTCTTCCCCCACTTTCCCCAACGCCACTTATTACCACCCATTACTCCTTTCATTTTTCTTCCTTCCTTCTATTACCACGCGGCTTGGACTTTTCTTTTCATTTTCTTGACTTCACCTACTTTCATTGCTTAATTACCTAACAGAGAGCAAGAAACGAGAAGATAAAGAGAGGGAGCCTTATGGATGTAAGAAAGAGAAGACAGGAGGAGAGAGATGTTGCAATAGAGTGAGAGATGGACAGAGAAGCATGAGAAAGAGAAAGAGGGTGAGATGCTGAGGGGGAGAAACAAAGATTGAGAAGATGGCCAAGAGAGAGATTTGCAAAATAATAAAAATGAGTTCTTCAAAGAATGGAACAACAAGATATTTTTTTCAAGATAATTAATTAGCAGTTTAAAGACTGCTCATAGCTTCAGTCTAGAGGTAAGTGAATTCACTACCCCTTCTAAAATTACTTTATGTCATGCTATTTATATATTCTTGTATTAAATTGTAAATAATTATTTATTTACCATCATGAAGATATGTTGCATGCATGAAAAATTTCTAAATTAATTATTTAGAAAGCTTCTATTTCTTTCAAATGCTTTCTAAATACAGTAAGTTTATATTTGGAAAAGTTTTCATTTTAAGAAAAGAAACTTGAGAAATGATGATGATGATTATAAACAAAAAATAAGAATAATGATAAATCCTCCTACATGTTGCCCTAAGATGCATCAAGAGAAGTGTAAGAGATGAGATAAATGTTTATTAAAATGAGGGCACATGTATGAATGAGAGTATTTTTGGCTCCAAGATAAGTAAGAATGAGAGGAGTTCGGTACCTATACTCGGATGAAGGCGAAACCATTAAAGGAGGCTATGCAAGAAGGTGGTATTCCATCAACATGACCGTTGAGTGCACCAATATGAGTTAATTGATGGTCGGGCATGGTTGAGGTCACAGTTCAGTGCCATGATCACGAGGACCTGCAACCCTCGTACACATGAGTAACAGTGTACATGGGCCCTATTATGAGATAATGACTAAAGATAAATGCATTGATGATTTATAACAATGTTTTATGATTCTGTTTTATAATGATGAATTATGACGATGATCTATTGCTAGATGTAATAGTATGCATATAATACGGGAGATTCAACCGTACATATTTATATTGTTATGGCTGGTTGTATATTTATTTGTGAAAACATTTGTCAAAATTAAGGACAAGGAGTAAAACTATTTATAGTTGTGGATTTTGCTTACTGGGCCCCCTTTGGGCTCATTCAGTTTTATTTCTTTTTCTCAAGTAAGGAGCAAGTTGGAATACAAGGCTGGAATGGGGGCGGAAATATATTATCTAATAATTTGTAATAAGCACTTTGATAGACCTTATAGATCTTTGTAAAAAAATTTGTTGTAAAAGAAGAAAAGTGACAAACTCAGCCTTAACGAGCTGGGGATGTTACACGTTGTTTTGGGTTAGGAAGTGTTAGAAATCCCTTTTGTAGCCTTAGGACCAGTTGAGGAGGCTCGGGAGAGCATCGGACCAAATGAGGTTCTACCTGAACCTCTTTGGCCGAGCGCTCGCGCGCTTGCCCCTAGGGGTGTTCCAAGGAACGTCATCTTGGCCCGACATCCTATCGCCCTTATTTTATGTTCTATGTTTATTTTGGCTCAGGTTTAGAACTAATGATAGGTTTTTTCTCACTATTCGAGGTTATAGAGCCTTAAGGGGATTTTATGCAGGAGCTTTATAACCTGGGTGAGTACAAACTCACATGGATGCTTGTTGTTACTTTTCCCGCATTGCATGTCTATTTTATATATATCAAACATGCTTATTTACAACTCTCATGAAATACATTTCGAAACTACTGTGAACTTTCTTTTGTGAAAACATATGTTGATTAACAAGATAATGACATTGCGACTTGTAAAAGCATGCATGTAAAAGGCGGATAAGATTAATTGCTTCGTATAATATGGTACACCGGTACGTGCGGTATAACTGCCATGGACTTACTCTACATGCTAACTTTATGGTGAAGTATGTGTTTGTGTGGGCCTTGGATCCAGTGGTTTTTGTGACTAGCGCAACCATTGCCAAATGATTGGTCATTATAGAAAGTACATCACTAGTAGCGTGGGCCACTTGAGGTCGGACTCAGTCGGGCTGCTAGTGGTGGACGGTAGCGTACAATGGTTGGAGCACTGATATTGTATTACAGGTCCCTCGGGACAGCACCAACCCTACCGGGAATAGGTAATATCTCGAGTTGACCATATTGTTGAACTATGACATATTACAGCATATATTATATCTATATTGCATACATGATAAACTGTCACCTCATAATGCTGCATGTGCTTTATAAACAACTAAGTTCACCATTTAATGATGGGTACATCATG
>NC_081544.1:15190622-15211810 GCF_901000735.1 Corylus avellana | reverse complement strand
CACATCATTTTCTTTCTTTTCATTTATTTATTCCTCTATTTCCACACTCCCCTCTCTTTTTCCATGAAGCCCCCACCCACTGTCTTTTCTTCCTTTCTTATTTTTCTACCAACACACCAACCCCTCTCTTCCCCCACTTTCCCCAACGCCACTTATTACCACCCATTACTCCTTTCATTTTTCTTCCTTCCTTCTATTACCACGCGGCTTGGACTTTTCTTTTCATTTTCTTGACTTCACCTACTTTCATTGCTTAATTACCTAACAGAGAGCAAGAAACGAGAAGATAAAGAGAGGGAGCCTTACGGATGTAAGAAAGAGAAGACAGGAGGAGAGAGATGTTGCAATAGAGTGAGAGATGGACAGAGAAGCATGAGAAAGAGAAAGAGGGTGAGATGCTGAGGGGGAGAAACAGAGATTGAGAAGATGGCCAAGAGAGAGATTTGCAAAATAATAAAAATGAGTTCTTCAAAGAATGGAACAACAAGATATTTTTTTCAAGATAATTAATTAGCAGTTTAAAGACTGCTCATAGCTTCAGTCTAGAGGTAAGTGAATTCACTACCCCTTCTAAAATTACTTTATGTCATGCTATTTATATATTCTTGTATTAAATTGTAAATAATTATTTATTTACCATCATGAAGATATGTTGCATGCATGAAAAATTTCTAAATTAATTATTTAGAAAGCTTCTATTTCTTTCAAATGCTTTCTAAATACAGTAAGTTTATATTTGGAAAAGTTTTCATTTTAAGAAAAGAAACTTGAGAAATGATGATGATGATTATAAACAAAAAATAAGAATAATGATAAATCCTCCTACATGTTGCCCTAAGATGCATCAAGAGAAGTGTAAGAGATGAGATAAATGTTTATTAAAATGAGGGCACATGTATGAATGAGAGTATTTTTGGCTCCAAGATAAGTAAGAATGAGAGGAGTTCGGTACCTATACTCGGATGAAGGCGAAACCATTAAAGGAGGCTATGCAAGAAGGTGGTATTCCATCAACATGACCGTTGAGTGCACCAATATGAGTTAATTGATGGTCGGGCATGGTTGAGGTCACAGTTCAGTGCCATGATCACGAGGACCTGCAACCCTCGTACACATGAGTAACAGTGTACATGGGCCCTATTATGAGATAATGACTAAAGATAAATGCATTGATGATTTATAACAATGTTTTATGATTCTGTTTTATAATGATGAATTATGACGATGATCTATTGCTAGATGTAATAGTATGCATATAATACGGGAGATTCAACCGTACATATTTATATTGTTATGGCTGGTTGTATATTTATTTGTGAAAACATTTGTCAAAATTAAGGACAAGGAGTAAAACTATTTATAGTTGTGGATTTTGCTTACTGGGCCCCCTTTGGGCTCATTCAGTTTTATTTCTTTTTCTCAAGTAAGGAGCAAGTTGGAATACAAGGCTGGAATGGGGGCGGAAATATATTATCTAATAATTTGTAATAAGCACTTTGATAGACCTTATAGATCTTTGTAAAAAAATTTGTTGTAAAAGAAGAAAAGTGACAAACTCAGCCTTAACGAGCTGGGGATGTTACACGTTGTTTTGGGTTAGGAAGTGTTAGAAATCCCTTTTGTAGCCTTAGGACCAGTTGAGGAGGCTCGGGAGAGCATCGGACCAAATGAGGTTCTACCTGAACCTCTTTGGCCGAGCGCTCGCGCGCTTGCCCCTAGGGGTGTTCCAAGGAACGTCATCTTGGCCCGACATCCTATCGCCCTTATTTTATGTTCTATGTTTATTTTGGCTCAGGTTTAGAACTAATGATAGGTTTTTTCTCACTATTCGAGGTTGTAGAGCCTTAAGGGGATTTTATGCAGGAGCTTTACAACCTGGGTGAGTACAAACTCACATGGATGCTTGTTGTTACTTTTCCCGCATTGCATGTCTATTTTATATATATCAAACATGCTTATTTACAACTCTCATGAAATACATTTCGAAACTACTGTGAACTTTCTTTTGTGAAAACATATGTTGATTAACAAGATAATGACATTGCGACTTGTAAAAGCATGCATGCAAAAGACGGATAAGATTAATTGCTTCGTATAATATGGTACACCGGTACGTGCGGTATAACGGCCATGGACTTACTCTACATGCTAACTTTATGGTGAAGTATGTGTTTGTGTGGGCCTTGGATCCAGTGGTTTTTGTGACTAGCGCAACCATTGCCAAATGATTGGTCATTACAGAAAGTACATCACTAGTAGCGTGGGCCACCTGAGGTCGGACTCAGTCGGGCTGCTAGTGGTGGACGGTAGCGTACAATGGTTGGAGCACTGATATTGTATTACAGGTCCCTCGGGACAGCACCAACCTTACCGGGAATAGGTAATATCTCGAGTTGACCATATTGTTGAACTATGACATATTACAGCATATATTATATCTATATTGCATACATGATAAACTGTCACCTCATAATGCTGCATGTGCTTTATAAACAACTAAGTTCACAATTTAATGATGGGTACATCATGTGTGTTTATACTCACTAAGTTGTCGGACTTACCCTTGTATTATTTTCCCTTTTTCTCCATATGTACAACTATGTTGTTATAGATAGTTTAGCAGAAGATAGATACCGCAAAGCATCCGGTTATCTTGGAGGATTCAATCCGGGAAATGCTTGAGGACTTATTGTGAGCTTAGGCGGGTGTTTATGGCAACTAGTACTTTTAAGGTGATGTTGTAGACTTAAGAGCTTTGATACATGCTTATAGATTAAGGTATAGAATGAATCACTTGTACGATGATATGTATAGTGTGAATTTCGGCTACTTTGATGACTCTTGATAGATGCTCTGGTTGTAATGATTAATGTTTATAAAATCTTAATGTTTCCGCTATTTTGTATCCTCCCTTTTGAGGAGTATAGATATCTTTGAGTCTTGTTCCTCACAGAATAAGGCTGGGAGATGAATCATGGAGTTAATTGCCAATTAATTAATTTTTGGGGCGTTACAACCCCTCCCCCAAGGCCTATTTTTTTTATTTTTTTTAAATTAATTTTTAAGTTTTTTTTTTCTTTAAGTTTTATATATTTATATTTTTTGTTCTAATTTTTTATTTTGGGGTATTTCTATATTTTAATGAGATTTAACATCTAAAAAAGAATATTTTATCCGATTTAATGAGGTTGATTGACAGAATAGGGTTTTGGTAAGTAAATGGCATATTGACGGAGTGTGGTAGTTTATGGGGAAAAAAGATAATTACTCCAAATAGTTATTATCATACAACTGTCATATAACTATGATTTTGTAATAGTGAAGATTAACTTTTGGATCAGTAAGAACTTGTAAAAATAAAAATTAATGGCTAATATTCACTGTCACATTATCATATTTGTATGACAGTCATATGAGAATCTATTAAATATCATTTCTCTTATTAAAAAAAGTTCATATATCATTTTCAAACTACCACTTAATTGATAATGTCTTCTTTAAAATTTCAATCGAAACAATGTTTCCCAAATTACCAAAAATAGCCAATGCTCCCCCAATGGTGAAAATATGCTTAACAAAATAATTTTAAAAATAGAAAACCAGGGTGCAGAAATTTTTTTAAAAAAATTTCCACTCCTTACAAAAATTGTGGATTAAAGTTCGAGGGTTTAACTCGTTTAATTAAATGAGTTGAGTTAGAAATGACCTATGTAGTCTTATACCATGTTTCGACATGACTTAAACCCGACACGTGACAATAAGACTAACAATTTTTAATACAATCAATGAACTCAACACTAAATTAGCGGATTAGGGTTTAGAGGTATGATCTGTTTAATTAAATTGTTCAATTTAGGGTTGACATATGTAATCTTATACTTATGCTTTGACACAACCCAAACCAGACATATGAACACGACTTGTCACCCATAAATATACTAGAGGTCTTTGTATAAACATTTTATATATAATGGAAAGTCATTCATAATCCTTTCTCAAAAAAAAAAAAGAAAAAAAGAAAAAAGAAAGTCATTCATAATCCAATACTATTATTAATGTCTCTTTACAACTCAAAAGAATGCCACATAAGGCATTTAATACTAAAACTGCTTTGACAAAAGCCAGCCCTTCAAAAGTTGAATTATTACATCAATGCCAACTTTATAATTCTACAATCATTAAAATTTGAATTGTACTTATGTCTGTCTTTACTTAAAAATCTATGTATCATGCAATTGAGTTTATGTACCATAAGTAATGTATTATGTATATGAATAATAATATGGTCTCTTAGGTTTATATTTTACACCAAATACTATTTCTTTTTAGGGAAAATTCATTCAAATGTCATTAATAGAATAGTTAATAGCATAAACAACTCTTACATCACAGAGCATAGCTGAAGCTAAAAGATTACATGTCATAGAGGTCAAAATATACAAATCTTACATTGAAATCCTCCTATCTATTACGTCAACATCTGCTAACCCAGTGGCGGAGCTAGGATTTAGGTTATGGGGTCAATTTTTTCTTTTTTTAATGAATGAAACAAAAAAATTTAAATTTTACAAAAATTACTTAAAATATTAAAAAATATAAGTAATACAACAAATAAAAAATTAAATAAAATTTAATTATTTTTTACAACAAATTCATAACAATTAAATATAAAAAGAGCAATTCAAATATAAAAATAATTAATTTAAAAGACAATATAAATATAAAAATTTGATTGAATACTTGAATTTTTTTTAAGAAAAAGTATAAATAAATTGATTTGAAGTTTGCACCGTTGAAACTTCAAAGCTTCATTTGAAGTTGAATGCTTAGAAGAAATATTGCAAGAAGAAATCACAAATTCTTCTAATTCTCTCCTTTGTCAACTAACACTAGATGAATTAAAGGAATAGAAGGAAAAAAAAAAAAAATAGCACTCGATGATTGATGTTAACTCAAAGCAGCTAAAGCCATTAAATCATATGACAATATGATTTTTTTTATTGAGCAATTGACAATATTATTTAATGGCTTAGAAAAAAAAATGGCAATATGGATAGGAAAAAAAAAAGAAGAAAAAAAATCACTTGACAATATGATTTACTGGCACACGGCTCTAAGCCTCCAAGTAATACTATTGTCAACTCTACACAGTATATGACTCTATGAGAATAAGTCTGTACCACAACTCACTTTCACAAATCACAAGACATTTAAAAAATAAAAATAAAAATCTATGAAATCATGTGGTGCTAATTTTGCTTGTCAGTTGTCAGTTTCACTTTCAAAAATCAAAGATAAACTTGGGCACATAATTCAAAAAATAAATAAAGTCTATACAATTTTAAAGGGGTGTCTCACTTGTTAGTTAACGGTAAGTTTTGAAAAGAACAAAAAAATAAAAAATAAAAAATAAAAGCTTTTGTTGTTCATCTTCAACCTTAGTATCATCTTCTTCAACTTATGTAAGCTTTTGACCTAATTGCAGAAACACCTTAAAACACATTGACAAAAAAAAAAAAAAAAAAAAAAAAAAAGCGAAAATCACAGTAGAGGGTGGCAAACTTGCCCTTGATAAGTTGGTGAGGGTGGGCAATTAGGGCATAAGTAAAAATTATACCAAAGGTGAGCAATTTTTGGGAGGGGGGAGGGGGACCCCATCCCTCCGCCCCCTGCGCTAATCCGTGCCCAATCTTCAGCTTATAGAATAGATTTGCTCCGGGTAGACTCTGTCCAGGGCATAGGTAACCCATTCCTAAGCAAGAGCAAAAGCCCCACACCAAAATGAAACCTTCTCGACTTAAAAGCCAAAAAATTATTCACGTCCTCAGCCTAAAGGCCACGACAACAAAACATATAAGAAAATACAGGGAAAAAAGACAAAAAGACAAAACCCCACAAAAATAGCAGAACCTTCAGAGCAAGGAGCGAGGAAGGCTGCCGGAGTGCGAGGAAACCGCGCAGGTGCGTGAGAGCTACGCTCTGGCGCTTGAATGCCAAAAAGCGACGTTGAAAAGGTGCGGTGGAGATCAGCAGCATGATGGAGATGGCTAGGCAAAGTCACGACGGGAGCTGTGCTTTGTGGCAACAAGAAAGAAAAAAAGAAAAGGGCTAAGCCAAAAAAAGGAGACAAAAGAGAAATCGCATAAACAGAGAGGAAGGGGAGGAGGGAGGAAGCAAGGCCCATCCCTCTTCCCCTAGGCAGAGGTCCTATCTACACCAAATACTATTTGACCATTATCTAAGAATTTTTTTTTTTTTTTTTTTTTTTTTAATATTAAGATAGGTATCAAATGCAAATTACGTATACTTATGTTCAAGGATGTAATTATGGATTTTTCATTTGAAGAGCCACAATATGAATAAAGGGTTAAAACCTAGCTAAACAATAAAAAATTCAAGATTTTATTTGACTGGATGATCAAATTTCAGGATTTATTATGTAATTAAAGACCGTATTATTTGACTAATAATAAATCACATTGAAATTATGATTAAAGTAAAGGTTTTTTTCTTCTCTTTTATTTTCTTTTGGGCGAGTAAAAGGAGGAAGTGGGCCTTTTCAAAGTCCTGATCCAGCAAATGTCCAAGTAGTGGTCGGCACTCAGCATGCCCAAACCGCCCATCCACCCATAATAGGGTAATAGCCGCCCCGCTGACGTGGAAAATACACCAAACACAACAGACACGTACCTGCGTGGAATGACCAAATTCAGAGTTGGACAGCTGAGGATGACTTTGTCGGATTCTTATTCCCGCTTCAGACTAGATTCTTTTTTCTTTTTTGAGGTATGTTAGGGTGCAGTTCAATATAAGGTTCACATTTAATTCATATTTAGTGAAGAAAAAATAATTAAAATTAAAATTTTAAATTTCAATTATTCATTTTACATGATTGTTTATTTGCTAGTTACTGAAATTGAGCTAAATGTAAACATTATATTGCACTGAAATATTTTTTCTTTCTTTTTCTTGTTCCCGGATAGAGACACGTCACTCCCACACTTCTCCGTTTGGGTCTGTCTTTCAGATTCCATGCTTTAAATTTCTCTACCCCGGTTAACTTTCCCCCACCAACCAAACAGACCGGAAGTACAACTGCGTTTGGGTTTATAAACCTCACTCACCTGCCATTCACTAATCTTCCATTTTCAGCTTCTCTACCAAACTCCATCCCTCTTAATTTTGTAATCCAGGTACAGTATAGATCTATGTCGTTTATCATTTTCTATGTTGTTCGATCTATGAAACTCTCTTAGCTTTGCTTTTCTTTGTTCTACTTTTCTGACTGATCTACACACCCTTGTTGCCATTACATATTTCAGATAATTTTTTATTTTTCTTCATGTTTTGAGTTTTACTTGGTTTTTCTGGGTGTATGCATGTGTTTATGGGCATATTATCTGTGTGTGTTCGTATAATTGAAATATGTTATGTAGTGATTCTATACTAGGTCAATGGTTTTTTTCTGTCTTTAAATTCCGCTTCTTTATATATTGAATTCCTGATTGTAGAACTGTCGTTGCGACAAGGATTGATATTATATATGTTTTTATTTATATTCATATCAGTCACTGATCGCAGTTTCTCTCTTAAAGAACTCGTAGCGTTTGTGAGTTGGTGCAGAAAATGCATCAACTGGTGTATCTTATGAAATTATTCTTTTAAATAATGTTAAACGTGCCACGTTTTTAGAGTTTGTTTTCAAATCTTGTTTAAGAAATTATTATTGCTGAGAATGAATGTGCTTTTGAAAATTTTGGCTGTTCCGGTCCCCAAATTTGAAAATTCATTTCTTTGAAGGAAACATGTTTTGCGACCTTAATCCAAACCGGCCCTAGATTTAGTTGTTAATGTTATCGGCTTCTCTCTGTCTTGTTTCTCTTGTATCTCACTTTATTCTAAAAATTCAGTTATGTTCAAGGACAAGGATACTTTTACTAGCTGTTCTGTTAGAGATTGATTGAGAGTAGTTTGCTTTTTGAGATTTGTTCTGGTATTTTTATTTACTAGTCTATTACTTGGGCTAGATTTGGATCCAAGAAAATATAAGGCAATTGTAAAGTAAATGCTCACTATTAATTTACTTCTTAGAAAAATGCTCAAAAGATGCTTTTCATTCTCATCCATTTTGAACATATCCATTCCTTTCTTTCTTTAAGAGACCCAAATGGGAGGTACAAGCTTGTTAATGCTTCTATATGAACTTCATATCATGGTTCTGCCCGAAAAGAACAAAAAGAAAAAGTTTTGAAAGCAAAAAACAAGGATCATTTCATTTGGGCTGCTATTAGACGGTCCTTTTGTGGTAGTTTCTTTTACTTCAGACCATTTTCCATGTGCAGGGTTATAAAAGATGGCTGATGAGGATATTCAACCTCTTGTGTGTGACAATGGAACTGGAATGGTCAAGGTTAGTGAATTGTTATCATGTAATTTAATGAGTTTATTTTTCCCTTTCAACAAGTCATCAAAATGAAGGTTTTTACCTAATGTCCTTGCGCCAGTTTGGCAATGGGTCCATCTTCTGCTCTTCCTATCTTAAAAAGGAAATGTCAAATAAAAATGCACAGCAAAGGGTTTAATGCTGTTAATCACGATTTTTATTTTTTATTTTTACCTAGAAAAAAGGAGGATTGAGGTCAGATGTCCTAATTTTTCTTTTATTTCTCACTTTAATCCAGTCATAGTTCTGTGCGAACTCCTTCTTCACATGGATCTATTATGGCTGAATTGTGCTTAGTAATTATTTTGGAAACTTTTGCTTTAACAAGTCAAATATCTCTGTCTACTGCATCCTGATATCCGCAGGCTGGGTTTGCTGGTGATGATGCTCCAAGGGCAGTGTTCCCAAGTATTGTTGGGCGACCTCGCCATACTGGTGTCATGGTTGGGATGGGTCAGAAAGATGCCTATGTAGGTGATGAGGCCCAGTCGAAAAGAGGTATCCTCACCTTGAAGTATCCTATAGAGCATGGCATAGTCAGCAATTGGGATGACATGGAGAAGATTTGGCATCACACTTTCTACAATGAGCTTCGTGTTTCCCCTGAAGAGCATCCAGTACTTCTTACTGAGGCACCACTGAACCCCAAGGCCAACAGGGAGAAGATGACCCAGATCATGTTTGAGACTTTCAATGTGCCTGCTATGTATGTTGCTATCCAGGCTGTTCTGTCTCTTTATGCCAGTGGACGTACCACAGGTTTGCATCTATAATTATAGATATCTGGTTCTGGTAATATTTTGCAATCATGAACTTTGGAAAGCTCAATTTAACTTAAACATGTAATTCAAACACATGGATTTGACTTCTACAGTTTTTTGTTTTGCTCATTTGGGGCAGTGTGTACCTGGAAGAATTAATGTGGCAGTGTTTTTGGAGTAAATCAGGTTGATAATTTAAAAAAGTTGGGAAACCATAATGAAGTTTGATTGGGAAATCGGGAGTAAGATAAACGTGTTTTGTTAAAATGTGAAATATATTGTCATAATATACGAGAAATTTAATAGACTATGTAGGTGATACAGATACATAGAAGTAGGTGAATTATTGCGCCATATGTGGTGAATTTAGGTTTCTTTCTTATGCTTAAGTATAATTTTTTACAGTTTTGGGAGAACCTAGAATCCTTTTGTTAGAGTCTGACTTTTTCCCCACTTTTAAATTTATCTTTTTTTTGCTTGTATGGTCACTGATTTTTTGGGCTTGGATAGGTATTGTCTTGGATTCTGGTGATGGTGTGAGCCACACGGTTCCAATTTATGAAGGCTATGCCCTGCCCCATGCAATTCTTAGGCTGGACCTTGCGGGCCGTGATCTAACTGATGCCTTGATGAAAATCCTCACTGAGAGAGGGTACTCTTTCACCACCACTGCTGAACGGGAAATTGTTCGCGACATAAAGGAGAAACTAGCTTATGTTGCCCTGGATTATGAACAAGAGTTGGAGACTGCGAAGAGCAGCTCTTCAATTGAGAAGAGCTATGAGTTACCTGATGGCCAGGTTATCACAATTGGAGCTGAGAGGTTCCGTTGCCCAGAAGTACTCTTCCAGCCATCTCTCATTGGTATGGAAGCTCCCGGAATCCATGAAACCACTTACAACTCCATTATGAAGTGTGATGTTGATATCAGGAAGGATTTATATGGAAACATTGTGCTTAGTGGTGGGTCAACCATGTTCCCTGGAATTGCTGATCGGATGAGCAAGGAGATTACGGCTCTTGCTCCCAGCAGCATGAAGATCAAGGTGGTTGCACCTCCCGAGAGAAAGTACAGTGTCTGGATTGGAGGATCAATATTGGCATCTCTTAGTACCTTCCAACAGGTAACATCTATGCTATCACCTTTTAGTAACATCTCTTAGAAACATCTCTTAGACTCTTAGCACCTTCCAACAGGCTTTATGATTGCTCCATTTGATTTGCTCATGGGCAGAATGGGATGCGTGAATTTGCGAATCTTATTTGTTCACTTTGTTGATTGTTTTTTTCCTATGTTGCAGATGTGGATATCCAAGGGTGAATATGATGAATCCGGTCCGGCAATTGTCCACCGAAAATGCTTCTAAGTTTGTGAGGAAGAGATGGTGATGAATGAAGAGTCTTGTGTCATATGTGATTTTAGTTGACTTATGAAGTTCTGGTTTTATTAAATAGGGGAGATATTAGTGTATTGGATGCTTGGGATTGTAAGCTTCCAACATGTTGCATGGTGTGTCAGTCTTAGAAAGCCAATATATAATTGGCAATGGTTGGGTAGTGTTGGAACCTAGCTGGTTGCTGTCTTGTTTGCTTTGGTCTGTCATTCTTCATGTTTTGGCCATGAACCAAGGTGGCTTGAGTAAGAGACGAGTAAGTTTTGTCACCATTTTCTCCATGCTGCTGGGTTTTTGTGTCATATCTGTCTATATTATTGCATGTGTAATTCAATTTTCGTTGCAGTTTGCAATGAACTTTGTTGTGCCAATTACCTACCTAAATTAATAGGCGAATAACCGGTACGATTTACTCGCAAATGCACAAGATCAAAACGATGGCAAATACGAGATCATTTTCACGAGTATTGATAATTTTGCTTAGAACATAATTTCCTAATTGATTAACGGAATTAAACCAATTGTCACAGATTAAATTTAATAATAAAATAGAAAGGTAATAAAAGAAAAAAAAAGAACTAGGGTTGGGGTTTTGACATCCACGGCTAATCACACATAATTAAGATAATAATATGTCAATGTTAACAATTATATTGATATACAATGTTTGCCAACTTAAGGGCACGATATCTCTTTAAGTTATTGATTTCCCTAAGCAACAAATTATGCATGATATTTACTAAGTTGTTCTTTAAGAAAGTATAAAGTTATAGAAATCAACAAACACATGAAACTTAGGGCATTGTATCTAGTCTTGGTTTTTCATGTTGATTAATCCAAGAACCCATGAAAAGATTCTTTTGTTACTCTATTATGCCTAGGATTCGGTCATCTAAATTGACACAAATAACAAATCAAAATCACATGTATATGTTAATTAGGCACATTCATATGAAGAATTCGATTAAATAGGAAATAATCAAGTTAAGCATTCAAATATAATTGCAGTAAATGCATCAATATTGAAATCCTAAAAAAACATAACTAGGGCTTCAATCTAGTCCCTAACAAGGGTTTAATTACACATAATGAAAATAAAACTAAAAAGGGAAAAGAAGAAACCAAAAACGCTTTTTGCTTGAACTTCCAATTCTTCTCTCCAAGATTGTATATCTTTTCTCAATGCTTAAAAGTCTATTTATAGGATTATGAGAAACCTAGAAACTCTATTAAAACCGTAGGTTAGTCTCCTAGTCCAAAAAGTAGATTGAAAACTCAATCTGGAGTGAAAAAAGAGTCTGGTCGCATGTTGGGCGCTCGAGTGTGCTCGATCCCAGATTGGTGCACTCGAGTGCACGTCTGTGCTCGATCCCCTCTCTTCTACCCTCAAGCCTTCTATTTGTGCGATTGAGAGTGGATGCACTCGATCCTAATGGCTTGTGCGATTGAGCGCAGATGCGCTCGTTCCCTTGACTTCCAGATTTTCTCTCAAATTGTCTTTTAAGCTTAGAACTTTACAGAAATGTTTTATTTTCTTCAAAAACTTAAAAACTGAAAGAAAACACAAAAACGACATAAAACATCACATAATAACAAAACTAAGAGATTAACATATGTGAATTAAGGGGTTATAATATGTAATATTCAGCACTTATCAAACTTCTCTACAAAAACAATTATAGGGGTGGCAATCCTCTCTCTCTCTCTCCCCCCTTTTCCTTTTTTTGGGTGTTGCATGAGCTGCTACCTTTTTAAGAGACATTTGTTCTATTTTCGTTTTCTTGCAAAATTTTGTTTTGGATGAGATTACTTTACGGAGAGAAATATCCTACAAACTGGATTATAAGAACTCTTACAATCCAGCATCTAAAAAAGTGACGTGTTAAGCACAAAATTTTTAGAGGTTGTGTCGTAGGAATTTAGTTTGTAGGAAATTTCCGGCCCTTTATAACTGCGTCATTGAGTTTATCTGCGTCATTGAGTTTATACCTGAATTGAGGGAGCTGTCAGTCGAAAAATGCGTGTTCTAGGGAGTGCAACTGCCAGACCTAAAGCTTCAGCTTCAGTCTTGGGAATGAAGCGTGGATATGCTTGTCAGGTGCTTTATGTGGATAAATATGTTGCCATTCGATTTTTTTTTTTTGAAGGGATGTCCTTTTTTTTTTTTAAAAAAAAAAAATTAATTAATTTTTAATGAGTAACAGAACTTACGCAACCCACGTAACGAAAGTAAGAACAAAAACCAAAAACATAACATACCAAAGCAAGCAGAGCAAATGAGGTACAATTCTACACCTCATGCACCAAAATTGGATCTTTCGAAGTTCCACTTGCTTTATTATCTCTTAGATGTTCAGATTTTTTTTTTTTTTGAGTGCTTTAACAAAGCATGAATCATTAAGTTCCACATCATGCATTCAATCTCCTTCTATTTTAATATTTGTAACATGTGGAAGATTGTTGTAATGTTACAAACATGCTTTTAATTTTTGAGCCGTTGGTTTACTATTCTTCCTATAATTTTACCGTTAAAATTATATTGATGAGTTTTTAAAGAAAAAATCTTTTTATGACCGTTTAGTTATTATTAAGTTTTATGATTTTTGTTATTCTCTTCAACCGTTTGTCATTTACTCATATTCATTAGCTTTGGAAAAGGTCAGCACTTACTTCTATATATGATATATCTTTACTTCTATATATGATATATCTTCTTCGATCCCGATTGTGAAAAACATTTATATATATATATCACTACCTTGGCCTATGAAAACAGCTCTATTTTTTTAAAGTCACTCTTCTGCATATTGGTCTTTCTCCTTCCACTTGCCTTGCTAAGTTGTCAGAGAAACATATGGCATTGTTTATCTTTGGAGACTCTCTCTTTGATACTAGAAACAATGCCTTCATCAATAGCCATACGTCAGATTTTTGGCCTTATGAGAAGAGCTAATTCAAACACCTCACTTGTCGTGTTTTAATGGTCATCTAGTCTCCGATTATATTGGGTTGTTCTAGTAGCCTTCGTTATTAGAAGTGCGTCCTTAACGAAGGTTGACGCTATAGTCTAATCCTGGAAGGTTGCGTGTCGAAAAATCCGATCGCACTGAGTTATATACTTCAGGAGGCACAAATTAACCTTTAAGGACAACGCTCTTGCGTGATTCTATAGCATTGCGAGATCTTTCCATACTCTACTTTTCATCTATTGTATTTTATTTATTTTATTGTTAATTTTCACATTGCAATTATTTTATATCAATGAGAATTTGTGCACCATCCAAAGTTATTTCCAACAAAACACACATAACCTGTAGATGTGAGGTCCACCTGAAAAGTGCCACCACAGTTGTTTTAATTAGTTGTGTTAGATTGTTGTAAAATTAAATGGATGGTGCAAAAATTCTTATTGATGCTAAATAATATTAATCCAAACAATTAACAATAAGATAAATATAATACAATAAATAAAAAAATAGAGCAAGGAAAAATCTCACAAAGCTATAGAATCACGCAAGAGCGTTGTCCTTAAAGGTTAATTTCGTGCCTCCCGGAGTGTATAACTCGGTGCGATTGGATCTCTTGACACGCAACCTCTCAGGATTAGACTATAGCGTCTACCTTCGTTGAGGACGCACTTACAAGTAACGAATATCAAATGAACAACCCTTTGATCAAAGAAGATGAGGGACAAACCCACAAAAAAAGAGAGAGACCAAAATATAGCTCAATGGCTAATGAAAATAAAATTTGTTGGAAGAAGAATGATGCTGTACGATCCTTTTCTTTGGAAGCAAAGAAGTGAGTCTTGGAGCTAGTAGGTGGGCTCAATTTATATAGAAAAAATGAGCTCCTTGCTTTTACTAATACCATTAATAACCCGTGGTCAAAAACACTGGAAGAAGAATTTTTCCTCTTAAATCCAACGGTTAAAAAGCAATGAAAGAGGAGTTTTTTTCCTTAAAGCCAACAGTTAAAATGCAATGAAAGAAGAATTTTTTTCCTTAAAGCCCATCAATAAATGACAAACGGTGAAAATCAAAGACTTAATTACCAACGGCTAGAAAAATGTAAGATGAAATATTTTTTCATAAAACTCATATAAGAAGACTTGATGTCAAACGGTCAAGAGAAAAATTATCAATGAGAAATAATGACCAATGTTTGTAACATCACAACAATCCCCCACATGTTACAAACACTAGAGTAAAAGGAGATTGAAAGCATGCATCGATGTGGTACCCGAAAGTTTTAACTACACCTAGGATAAATAAGTAGAAACTTAATGAATTGTGGTAGAGTTAGACTCTTTTAACCAAATCCATAAGTTGAGCAAACTTATCACCCACATAACTTTCTCAAAAAAAAAAATAATGAATAAAAAAAATTGAAATAAAAAAATTGGGTTGTTTTGCGGGTTGGCGCCTTATACAGGCCATGCGCCCCTGGGTTTCATGAGTGCTCTAGAGACCTGCCCAAGTCTCATAGGAAGCGGCACCACCTCCACACTCACATAGGTAATATCCATCAAGAGTGTGTGCAGGAAACACTCAATCCCAACAAGTAGGGACTATGGAACCATTAAGAGTTTTAAACTCATCCTTAATCACCTTGCATCTTTGTACTGTCTTACACCATAGGGATGGACTTATCAATAATCTTCTTAACAAGATAGTAGAATGACAGTACCATACGATGATCACTTATGACTTCGTTTCCCATTAAACCCCAAGCATGGGATCTCCAATCATAGAGGTTAGGTATCCATCACAGTGTCATCATTTGGGTATCAGTCCTATCCCCCTCGATGTTTCACTCACCAGCCTTCTTGCTAGTGGCTTGGTCAAAGGATTTGCCAAATTCCTTTCTGACCTCACAAAATCCATGGATATTACACCGGTCTCAATAAGCTGCCTTACAATATTGTGCCTTAATCGGATATGTCGACTTTTCCCATTATAGATCTTGCTCTTGGCTCGAGCTATGGTAGCCTGACAATCACAATGAATACAAACAGGTGAAACTGGGTTAGCATATAAAGGCAAATCAATCAAAAGGCTCCTTAGCTATTCAGCTTCAGTTCCAGCCTTCTCCAAGGCAACTAACTCTGCCTCCATTGTGGATCTTGCTATGCAAGTTTGTTTGGAGGACTTCCAAGATATAGCTTCTCCTGCTAATGTGCACACATAGCCACTAGTAGGCTTTAGTTCATCTAAATCAGAAATCCAGTTAGCATCACAATATCCTTCTAATATAGCAAGAAAACCATAATATGACAAACCATAATTAATTGTGCCCTTTAAATATCTCAACAATCTAGAGATTGCATCCCAATGCTCAATACTAGGATTATGAGTATATCTACTCAATCTACCGACAGCATATGCAATATCAGGGCGTGTACAGTTTTACTAATACCATTAATAACCAACGGTCAAAAACAATGGAAGAAGAATTTTTCCTCTTAAATCCAATGGTTAAAAAGCAATGAAAGAGGAGTTTTTTTTCCTTAAAGCCAACGGTTAAAATGCAATGAAAGAAGAATTTTTTTTCCATGCCAATTTACACATGCCCGAAGATTCTTTGTTATTCTAAGGGTAGTTCCAGGAGGAGTGCTAATGAGCCCAAAGGCAATTGCTATCCTTTCGCTATGATTACAGATAGTCTCCTCTGTCTCTTCATACTTTAAATCATGAAGTACAGAGTCTGTATGCACTACAAAAAAACCATTTTTTAATGACAGGCGTTTTCTGACGTGTTCTAGTGTCCGACACGTCAGAAAATTTTTTTCTGACGGGTCGTTTCTGACGCGTGTCGATTGTCAGAAACGTAGGTGTCAGGAATTTTTTCTGACGTTGCATTTTTGCCACGTCAGAAATTTTCTGACGTGGCATTTTTGGCACGTCAGAAAAATTCTGACGGTGTAGTCCACGCAACGTCAAAATTTTTTATCACGTTGCGGCTTGGACACCTCATCAAAATTTCTGACGTGGCATTTTTGCCACGTCAGAAAACGTCTGACGTTGCATAAATGCCACGTCAGAAAACTTCTGACGTAGCATAAATGCCACGTAAGAATTTTTCTGACGTGGTGTTTCCACCACGTCAGAAAATTAGGCCTTTTTTTTTTTTTTTTCCCTGCTTTCCCTGATTGCTTTCTAGAAATGCTTTCTCATTGCATTTCTGGAAAGCAATCAGGGTTGTTTTCTCTGTTATGTTGGAACAGAGAAAACAACTTGGAAACACAACATTTGCAAATTTTCTCTCACTGTTATTTTCTCTCAATGTGTACAGATTTTTCAGATTAATTCTAGATTATTTGAAACATTTGCAAATATTCTGGAATAATCAAAAAATCTGAATATAGTGCAATTTGGAACACATTTGAAATAATTAGGAACACACTTGATTATTCCAGAATATTCTATTTGAATTGGCAAACAATTAGATCCAACAAACTGGCAAATAATTAGATCCAACAAACAATATTCTATTGTTCCAACATCGTTTTCCTATACAAATTGAATTGGCAATTTCCAATTTCTTTCGTGAGTTCAATTTATTCCAGAATTCAATATATACAGTTTATACAATTCAATTTACTCCAGATTTCCCTGCTTGAATTCAATTTAATTTGTACAAAAAAAACCAATTTTCTCATGTCATCTTTCCTAAGGATATACTAGGGACAAAAACAAATGGCATGATAAAATCATTATAACATGTCCAAAAATTCAGTTACATATAATAGAATTCGACATTCAAATCTATCAACTCTTCAGAAATAAATAGAGACATGCATGGAATAACTGATAGGTCATTGAGTCAATTCAATATGTCAAACCAAAATCGAAAACAAAATCAAAATCAAAATCAAAATCATATCAAATCAAATCAAACCAAACTAATACGTCCTATGTCCATCCATGACCTCCTCATACCGCTATTTCCAAAGGTTTCCCAGATAGCTTGATGTATACTGACAACAACATCCACAAGCTTCTTCACAATCTGCGGTAAGAAATAAATTCAAAGAAAGATGTTACTCTACAAATAGAAAGAACTACTCTAATCTACTCTATCCTATTTAAGACAATACTGAATAAAGTATAAACTTTCCTCCATGGCCTAGCTTAATAAATCAGATTCAAGAATGTATAACTTCTTAAACTTGACATGCTAAATGGCCATATATATTCTTCTTATATTCCAATCTACCTATATAATTTTTGACCACTTATAAAGCAACAGTGAGGAACTCATAATTCAGACAACACATACAAATCATTAAAGTAAACAATAACATTCGATCGGAATCGTAAAATGCAGGCAATACATACGTAAGCGGTTGACAAACCCGAAAACCCTTAGTCTAACCAAAACTAGCGATTTACCATGAACGAAATATTAAACCTCAAACTTGACATGGTTACAAGAGACCCAACCTATATATTAAACCTCAAACTTGACATGGTTACAAGAGACCCAACCTATATATTAAACGTCAAACGAAGTATTGACTAAACATCCATTTAATGCAACTTACTATTTATCATATAGATATAATTATATCTATCACAAACATGCAGTCAATACGTCAATCATATACTTCCAATAACTATTGTGAGCAAATATTGTTTTGTTTCACACAACTAAACAATAACAAAATATATAATATGTTTACCAACTACGAACTCACATACAAGGCTCAATCTAGGTCGATGGCTTCCTCATTCGACAACTTTTCCGCAATACCTGGAGATTATAAAACAATCAATCAAGAAGCAATAAGTGTCTTTCTTATCGGGAAGCAATAAGTACACTTATAAATCATCATCAATGCAATATCTATATATATATATATATATATCTTCCGACTGGAAAATAAGTTCATTCTAAAATTAGACACAAACACAATGCTAACGTTTAGTAGTAGAAATAATAACAAACATTATCGAGGTCGCTATCAACACTAACAGCATAAAAAACATTCCTACTGTCCAACCTAATGTATCACCAAACCAATGAAGAACAAAACATTTTGCAACGTCATAAAATTCATACATACATATATATACTCAATAAAACCCAAAGCAAAAAAAAACAAATTGCATTACCTGGTTCACTCCCCACTAACGATTTCACCACCAAACGGGCTGGAGATTCTTTTTTTGTTACATCTTTAACTCGAGTCGTATCGGATGAGGACCTCGACTGCAATATGTGCTCGAGTTGACGAAAACGTGCCTCATACAAAGTGGTCATACTAGCCCGGGTCTCAGCCAGCCGCACAGCAACCTGCTGATCAACCTCCACTCGTTGTGCATCTAACAGCGCAACTATCTCTACCCTGTGCCTCTCCCATTCAGCTTGCTGGGCCATTGCCTGCTCTCGCTGTGTCTCTAGCAGCGCATCCATCTCCTGCTTGTGCTTCTCCAGCTCAGCTTGTAGTGCAGTTTCTATCATTTCTGGGACACCAGAGCTCCCGGGAGGTTGTGAGCGTAGCGCGACTGGTCTATAGTAGGAGTGGATGCTACCGCGCACAGGTAGTATACCTGCTCCAACCTGGCGAACCCAACCTGCGTACTCCGGCTTATTGCCCATCCCCTGTGCGTACGCATCGTCGGGCGCCCACCGTACGGTGCCCTCGGTGACAGATTGTGTAGCAGCAGAGTCAGTGGGAAGCAACTCATTCATCCTCTCCTGTAAAGTACACATTAACAAAAGCAATTATAAATATTAAATTAAATTACAAATAAATATACATTAACCAAAACATATCGGTTATTAGTAGCGTACACATCTTTCCTTGACCAAGTCATTTGGCTATCCGCCAATCTTTTTCACGTGTGTGTTGATGTAAGACTGCGCTCGTGTTGGCGGAATCCCGGTATTTACGAACTGCATACACAAATAAAACGTAAAAAATTAAAACATAAACACAATCAACATAAGTCATACATATATCTGATCAAAAAACATACTTCTTCATGTGTAGCCCTGACATAGCTCTTTGATCCGGTGCAGTGAGGCTCCTTGTTCTTCGACCGGATTCCTTTCATATATGCAGTATATTCCTACACAATTAACATTGTTAATATTTTAGGCTACACATTCATTTTAATAAAACTAAACAAAACTCACTAAAATGTGACTTACTTGATTCTCTGTCGAACACTATTTCTCCAATAATATATCTACGTCCTATCTATTGTACGTGGATAATTGTCCTCCTTCCCTAGCCTTCACTGTCGCCGGAGTATCGTCCGATGTGATGTGAAGACTATGCTTCAAGTCATACCTCCAAGTCGTATGCTTGTTTCGCATATCAAGGAAAGCGTCCCGTTTTATGGTCGCGATATCGCAGTCAGGTGGGATATAGAAGTGCTTCTGCATATATTCACACACACACACACACACACACACACATATATATATATATATATATATATATATATATATATATATATATATATTCATTAACAATATTGTCCATCTATTTGAGATAAATATGTGAATATATAAATTATTATCATAAATACAATAATTAATTGTCTTATAACATACCATCAATGCATCCCAAATATCTTCCTTCTTACGCTCTGATACCTTCTTCCACTCGTCGCTAATCCGGACATAAGTACTGCTCCTAACGAACACTCCGGTCATCCGTCTAAATTTGGAAGCACTTTGTCCTACAGGCTGCCACGCAGGGTTATACTCGCACACGATCCTCTGGCCATCCGGGATCTCCCACAACTTGTGGCATGACTTGACACTTAATATATGGTAGTGGGTGATGCCATCTTGATCTACACCTAATACATTAAGAATTTGAACAAGTTAGTTATTTAATTAAACTAACCACATATTAAAATTAAATAAAATACATATTCCGATATTTTAACACATGTACTTACTTATCGTCCGAACCTCATCCACCGCCAACAAGCGTGTAGCGGCATCATCGGAATGCGTGTCATGCGCGACACCATCCTCATCACCCTCAGTGCTATCCGGGGGCTGTGTCTCATCACTATCATCCACATGTACTCCGCTACTAGGGTATGGGTGCCGCTGGAAATGGCTATGGGAAACGATCCCCATATCGCTCAACGTCGTGAAGTTAAGCGTGAACGGTGTGGATGTGCCCGGCTCTGCCACATCAAAACGCTGAAGATCTACATGAATGTCATCACCACATCCCACGTCCCGCCCTGCATCAGTATGCTCTTCCACATGATGTGGAAGTACCGGTTTATACCCTTCTGGCTCCATATTAGCCTGGGGGATGAATGTAAATCATGGGCGGCGGATGTCAACCGTACGGTCGGTTGCCGCTGTGCTTTTCTCTTTCCCCTATAACTCATGTCTCCCTGCAAAATACGTTGCGAAACGAATTAGTCTTTAAAATAATTAAATAGGTACAAATATATGTAAAGTAATCACACTTTTAAAATTTTAAACATATACTAGTTACTCAATTAATTATATATCGTTTCCACAAACTACATATAAATTTTATGGCTAACCTAAAAAGCAATTATAAATTAATATAAATATTTCATTTAAAAGATAAACATGTTTCCA
>NC_081544.1:15186065-15190522 GCF_901000735.1 Corylus avellana | reverse complement strand
GAAAATTCTAACGTGGTAAGTCCCACCACGTCAGCAATTTTCTCAATTTTTATTTTTAAGAAAATGAATGAACCTCCCGACGTTGATGTGTTTGCCACGTCAAATTTTTCCTGACGTGTGAATAGTGACACATCAGAATTTTTTGACGTGTTACTATTCACACGTCAGGAAAAATTTCCCTGACGTTTTATATATAAAACGTTAGAAAATTGCTGAGGTGGCAAAATTTTTATACTGTAGCACACGTCAGAAAATGCCCATTTTTTTGTAGTGATGTGGGACAAATCCTGCCTCCTTCAACCTCTTCTCCAGTCTCTCAAGCTCGTCAGAAATTTCCTTATGCCTTGGATGTGACTTGTCTCCCACAAGAAATGCCTGAAGCTTGCCATTGATCTCAATCAAACTATACCCAAGGTCCTTACTCAACCCTTTCTCCTTCATCAACACGCGTACCTTTCCAACACAATCCCACAAACGAGCTGAAGCATAGAGATTTGAAAGCAGCACATAATGCCCTGTATTATATGGGTCTAATGTGAAAAGCTGCTCTGCTGCATATTCTCCCAATGCCACATGGCGATAGATCTTGCATGCACTCAGAAGTGCTCCCCATACACTTATTAATTCCTGGTTCAATAGGCATTTTCATGATGAAATCATAAGCTTGTTCCAAATGGCCTGAACGTCCAAGAAGATCAACCACACAAGCGTAATGTTGGTGGCAAGGCTCAATGCCATAATCTCTCATGCGGTGGAAAAGTTCCCATCCCTCTTCTAAAAGGCTTGAATGATTGCATGCCGTGAGGAGGCCAACAAAAGTGACATCGTTGGGGCATACCCCGTGTTGCTTCATTGTGTAGTAAAGATCAATGGCTTCTCGGCCCCGACCATGCAATCCATATCCCACAATCAGGGCACTCCACAAAACCACATCCTTATCAACTGTTCTATCAAAAACAATACGAGCCAAATCTACGCTTCCACATTTTGCATACATATCAATAAGGGCTGTGTTGACAAAAACATCATTTCTATACTCACTCCTCATGGTATAATCATCCATCCATCTGGCTAATTCAAGGGACCCCACTTGGGCACAAGCTAAAATGGCAGATGTCATAGTTATAGAATCTATCCTTATCTTCTTAGAGATCATCTCACGGAATAGCCCTACAGCTTCCTCAGCGTAACCATTCTTTGCATAACCTGAAATCATGGCATTCCACAGAGTCAAACTCGGTGTCCCCACCTGATCAAAAAAGGATCTCGCAACTGACAAAAATCATTTGGTACAAAACATTGTATGTTGTAAGGTTTAGGTTTATAGTTGAGTTGGGAGCAAAATATGGTTCTAAAAAACGTCAAGAATTGAAGTTTGTTGATTTCTAAGTTTGGTGGGGGAGGGGGGGACAATACAGCCACCACGTACCCTCTCACCGTAAGCCTTTTTTTATCTTTCTTTTTCTCCTTCAACCGAAGCATTCGGTGTTGGGATCAACTGAATTCATCCCAAAAAAGTGATATGGGATGAAAAATAATAATTTTGCATGTAACTTTTACTTTTTTATACAACGCATTTGGCTACGGCTCAGGGTCGGTAAAATTTTCTGACTTTCGACCCACTTGGATCCAAATATCGGGCAACCCAGTTGAAAGACTAGTATCACCTGACTAAGGGCATGTTTGAAATTGCGTTTGAAAGATTTAAAAGTGCTTTTAACACTTAAAAAGTCTGTTTGAAAAAAAAAAAAAAAAAAAAAAAAAAAACTCATTTGGTAGAAAAATTAAAAGCGCTTTTAAAATTCAAAAAGTCTAAAAGTAGCAACAAAAAAACACTTTTGACAAAAATTTAAAAATAAAGTTTTTTTCCAAAAATTCTTTTTAACTTAAAAATTCTATTTATAAAAGCAAATAATATTTTGTAAGAAAATAATATTTTAATAAAACAGAGAAAACTAAGAGAAGTTATTGACAAAATCCCACCAGCCGCCAGACAAAATGGGTCAAAGAAAAGCCACGTGTTTCCTTACAGTTTATGTAGTCAAAAGTTGGTATCAATTATGTGATTACTCTACTTCTAAACCTTCGTCATTGCATACGCAATCCGACCCAGAAAACTGTTTTATTAACAGTCAGTTGTTGTAACAACTTCATTTCATGCAATTTTGGCTCCCATGAGAAAAACCGTGCGCGCGTGTGAGAGACAAGTGGAGATGGAAAAGCGAGGAAATATCAGGCGTCTCAACCGGGTGGTGCTTGTACCAGGTCCGTTTCAAGGCCACATAAACCCAATGCTTCAGTTGGGAAGCATCCTCCACTCCAATGGCTTTTTCATCACCGTCGTTCAAGCCCAATACAACTCCCCCAAACCTTCCAGCCACCCGGATTTCAGCTTTCTCCCCTTACCAGATACCTCATCATCGGCCACCACCACTGGCGAGATCATAGATTTTGCATTGCAGCTTAATACAGATTGCAAAGCTCGTTTCCAAGAATGCTTGGCTCAAGTGATGAGGCAACTGGGACCGTACGATGGAATCGCCTGCATCATCTACGATCAGCTCATGTACTTCCCCGAAGCAGCTGCAAAGGATCTGAAGCTTCCATGCATTGTCTTTCAATCAGGTAGTGCTGCCGTTTCTCTTGCTTGTGATGCCCTTTTCCAACTAAAGGCAGAAGGCCACATTCCCTTCCCAGGTATATTCAACATGAAAAAAGGATACAGTAATATTGCTATTAACCATGCACATTTTTATTTCATAATTATTTCAAAATGTAGATGTAGTAGTCCTAACCAATTTTTTAATTTTTTCTTTAAATAAAACTGTATATATAATCAAATTTGAAATCTAAATTATCTTCTTGCGGTTAAATGATCATAATCCATCAAACTAATCACTTAAAAACTTTTTTGTATTACAGAATCTATGTCGAACGATCCAGTTCTGGAGCTTTATCCACTCAGGTTCAAGGATCTACCTATACTTCAAGAAAAATTAGAGAACTTTTGGCAACTACCGAGTAAAACTAATAACATTAGAACATCTTTAGCCATCATTTATGATACAGTTGATTGCCTTGAAAATTCGTTATTGGCAAAGATCCAACAGCAATGTCAAGTTCCTACCTTCCCAATCGGTCCATTGCATAGAATTTCTTCGGGCCCCTCTAGTAGCTTATTGGAAGAGGACACTAGTTGCTTGTCATGGCTTGATAAGCAAAGTTGTAACTCAGTTATTTATGTAAGCTTGGGAAGCATAGCATCCATGGACGTTAAAGAGCTTGTTGAGATGGGTTGGGGGCTAGTGAACAGCCAACAACCTTTCTTGTGGGTGGTTCGGCCTGGCTCAATTCTTGGTGCAGAATGGATTGAAGTACTACCCGAAGGTTTAAAAAAAAACATTGGTGAGAGGGGTTATATTGTGAAATGGGCACCCCAAAAAGAAGTTCTGGCACATGGTGCGGTGGGAGGGTTCTTGAGCCATTGTGGATGGAATTCAACACTTGAGAGTATTTGTGAAGGAATTCCAATGATATGCAGACCATGTTTTGGGGACCAAAAAGTAAATGCAAGATATGTTAGCCATGTATGGAGGGTAGGTCTGGAATTGGAAGGTGATCTGGAGAGAGGTGAGATAGAAAAAGTTGTTAAAAAACTTATGATCGATGAAGAAGGGGAGGCCATGAGGGAAAAGGCTAAGAAATTGAAGGAGAATGTTAAACTTTGCATTAAAGAAGGTGGTTCTTCTTACAATTCCATAAATAGACTAGTGGAGATGATTAGGTCGTTTTAATATGACTATGGAGGTCCAATATTTTTAATATATATATATATATATATTTTTTTCCTTTTGTTGTCCCTCATAGTACTGTTGTATTGCTTTCTACTCCCTAGGAAAGAGCTTTTTCTTATTTAATATTTGGAGAGGCACGTGCTTGATTTTATATATTCCTATATATGTTTGATAATAATTAATATACGTAATTTTTTATTTGACAAATAGATAGACGTGCATTCAATCTAAAAAAGTAGTTATGAATTAATGAGTATATATATGGTTTATACATGGGTTCATTAAGATGACACAGATCAGCAGTTATTGTATCAAATTTTAACCGAATTTCATTAACACATGGCTAACAACATAATCGAGTTGAGTACTAATCGAGCTTATACAAGCCACGCTCATGAGCTATCGTGATATTAAGTTCAACGAAAATAGGTGAACAAATAAATATATCATTTATCTACATAATTAATGATGACGGTCTTCATTTCTTTCCTTTAATTTGGTGCTCATTCTGAGAATTTATTGGGGGAGAAATATATATATATATATATAAAACATGGAGTGTTAAAATATGCAATAATGCAGGCTATTGTTTCTTACTACCCTTTCGAGTTTCGGCATCTGAATAGCCCGTAAAGTGCAAGAAATAGACCACAATGCCGCCAG
>NC_081544.1:15169847-15186045 GCF_901000735.1 Corylus avellana | reverse complement strand
AAAAAAAAAAAAAAACATATATATATATATATATATATATATATATATATATATATATATAACGTGGAGTGTTAAAATATGCAATAATGCATGATATTGTTTCTTACTACCCTTTCGAGTTTCGGCATCTGAATAGGCCCGTAAAGTGCAAGAAATAGACCACAATGCCGCCAGCCGCAAGGAAAAAGGGTTCAAACAAGAGCCACAACTTTCTTTACGGCTTATCTAGATCTAGTCAATGCGATTATTCGACTATATGTAGCCCAACTCCAAACCTTCGTTACTTATTAAAAATAAATAAATAATAAAAAATAAAAATAAAAACTCTAAACCTTCGTCATTGCATACGCATCTCTATGATCGATTTTTTCTTCAATTTAAAGGTGCAAACTCTGTGTGTGCAAGTGTCTGAGAGAGAAAGAAAAAAAAAATGGAAAAGGAAGGAAAGAGATGTCTCCGGCGGGTGGTGCTGGTACCGGCACCGTTCCAGCCACATAAACCCAATGCTTCCGTTGGGCAGCATTTGTGAAGGTTTTTGAGCCATTGTGAATGGAATTCAACACTGGAGAATATTTGTGAAGAAATTCCATTGATATGCAGGCCGTGCTTCGGAGATCAGAGGGTAAATACAAAATATGTGAGTCATGTATGGAAGGTAGGCCTGGAATTGGAGAGTGATCAGTTGGACGGAGGTGAGCTATAAGAAGACTTATGGTGAATGAAGACAGAAAGGAAATGCGAAAGAGAAGAAAGAATTTGAAGGAGAGATGTCAACTTTGCATCAGAGGAGGTGGTTCTTCCAGCAATTCCTTGAAAGAGCTAATAGACATGATCAAGTCATTTTAATTGCAAAGACGTATATCAAAAAGAATGCAAAGATGCTCTTTAAAGCTCCCGAAAAAAAAACAAAAAAAAGGCAAAGATGCTTTGATTATAACATTTTTTTTTTTTGTTTAAATTGATGAATACATTAAGGGTTTGTTTGGGAGTGCGATTTCAATAAGTGCGATTTTAAAAATTGCATTTTTAAAAATTACGTTTTTAAAATCGCTACTTTTTAAAATCGCACAGGCGTTTAGTAAAATATGCTAAAAGTATTTTTTTATCAATTGAGTGTTTGGATAACACTAGTATATAATTGCGGTTTCATGACCAAATTACCAATAAAGACATTTCTTTATAATAGTAAAATAACTAACATTGTATATGATAAAAAATACAAAAACAATCCATCAAATTAAACTAATAATATTTATCAAATTTAATTGTTACATAATTCACCAATAATTTAAATTAATACTTGATAATTGCTTATTACCCATTAAAAATATATATATAAAAAAATTATCACTGTTTATTACCCATTAAAAATATATATATATATAAAAATATCACCAACTGTTACAGTGCAATATCCATTAAAAAATAAAAATAAAAATCCATCACAAATTGTTACTGTACAGTACCTTTATAAAAAAGAAAAAGAAAAAAAGAGAAGCTATAAAAAATCGTCATTGTGCACATCACTATGCAGTGCACAGTGACCTGAGAAAAATCATCATCTTGGTCACTATACAATATTTTTTTTTAAAGAAAAAGCCTCACACAGTTACTGTACACGCACTATCACATTATTTTGCGTGTACAGTGATCTATCACTGCATACTATGTTGGATTGTAGATCATTATGCATGTATGGTAATCGAAATAAAATTTTGAAAAAAAAAAAAAAAAAATCACAACTTTACTCTGTAGAAATGGTTGAAGAATATAAACGCATATATAAAAAAGCATAATAATCATACAAACCACATAAAATAATACCGAACACCAAACAGTGAAAAGTTTTACAAAAGCAAAAGAGTTATATGGAGAGAAAGAAAATATTAAGGTGAGATTATTACCTGGTAGAGGGGCAGAGAGATGGACAACAACGACACACACTGTTACAGGACGGAGAAAGGATGAACGAGACAGAGAGGATGAAGAAAAAAAAGAGAAAAGAAGGGTTTTAATATATTTTAGGGGGTATTCTTGGTATTTTTTTCATTCCCGCTCAATAAAAGGTAACTATTGCGCCAAATATATTTTTAATAGAAATCGTGATTTTGTTTTAAATTCGCACTTTTTCAAATAAGCACCCTTTAATCAGCTTATGGAAATCGCAGATTTTTTTGCGATTTTAAAATTTGCGTTTTTAAAACCGCAATCTCAAACACTCTAAAATTGCGATTTGGTTTAAAATCGCAGATTATTTTTTAAAAAACGCACTCCCAAACGCACCCTAAGTTATATTATGTGTGCAGATTCTAGCTAATTATGGAGTGTCAAGTCAGTTTGTACTAAACTTATAGTATCCAAAACATTTTTCATTTAATTATGAGGGTGGCCGAATTTTCTTTGCTTTTTTTTTTTCTCTTTTTTTTTAAAAAAATATAAGGGTAATTAGGTCTTTTCAATAATTTCTGTTTCAGAAAGATGGTTGGAAATCTTGTCTGAATCTGTAAGTTCAAAACCGCTCTTCTGGTGGTATCCGTGTTCTCCATGAGTTCAACACGTAACTATGGAAGGTTGAGTTCGGCACTCACCGCAACAGAAAAGTTCAGAATGAACAAAAGGATATGTCCTTTGTTTTTTTCACTAAGACATCAAGTAAATGCATCCTAAATAAAAACCCATACGGCCCTACGTTTTAATTGTAGGATATAAATAAAAAGCAAGAGAAGACATTAAAAAAAAAAAAAAAAAAGGAGAGAGACAAAGAGAGAAAGAGAAAATCTGGGCACCAAGATTAAAATCACTAAAAAACCTTGTAAATCTATTACAAGAGAAACTGAACTTCTTGGGTTAATACATAGTGATTTGGGTGATTTAAAGCACACAATGACTAGAGGTGGTAAGAAATATTATGTGATATTTATTGATGATTACTCTAGATTTACTAAACTTTATTTATTAAGATCCAAAGATGAAGCCTTAGAAATGTTCATAAAATACAAAATTGAAATTGAAAATCAAAAGAATAAAAGGATTAAAAGACTAAGGACCGATAGAGGTGGTGAATATGAGTCTAATCCTTTTAAGGAATTTTGTGAACAAAATGACATAATACATGAAGTTACACCTCCTTATTCACCTAAATCTAATGGAGTAGCCGAAACAAAGAATAGAACTTTGAAAGAAATGATGAATGCTATGCTTGTTAGTTCCGAGCTACCCACTAACATGTGGGGAGAAGCCATTCTTTCGGCTTGTCACATTCAAAATAAAGCGCCTCATAAGAAAACCGGTAAAACTCCTTACGAACTTTAGGAAGGTCGTAAGCCTAGTTTGAAATACCTCAAAGTGTGGGGGTGTTTGGCAAAGGTTATGCTACCCGAACCTAAAAAGAGGAAACTTGGCTCTAGAACTTGTGATTGTGTTTTTATTGGTTATGCTTGCAATAGTTCATGTTATAGATTTCTTGTTATTAAGAGTGATGTTTTAGATTACAATACTATTATTGAATCTGAAAATGCTATTTTCTTTGAGAATGTGTTTCCTTTGAAAAATAAGGAAAAATTATTGCATGAACCTTCTTTTACTTCTAATGAAATTGTTGATGATATGCAAGAATTGAGGAGAAGCAAGCGAGCTGGAATGAAAAGGAATTTCGGTAATGATTTTATTACTTATACTATTGATGATGATCCGATATGTTACAATGAAGCAATCAAATCTATTGATGCACCTTTTTGGTTAGAAGCTATTAATAATGAATTAGATTCAATTATGTCTAACCATACATGGGAACTTGTTGAGTTACCTCCTAAGACCAAACCAATTGATTGTAAGTGAGTGTTCAAGAAGAAACTCAAAACGGATGGTACAATAGATAAGTACAAGGCACGCTTGGTGGCTAAAGGCTACAAGCAAAAGCAAAATGTTGATTATTTTGACACTTATTCTCCGGTTACTAGAATTGCATCTATTAGAATATTGTTTGCTATTGCTTCTATTTATAAACTTGTGGTACATCAAATGGATGTTAAGACTGCCTTTTTAAATGGTGATTTAGAAGAAGAAATTTATATGGAGCAACCCGAGGGACTTGTAATCCCCGGTCAAGAACACAAAATTTGTAAATTGGTGAAATCTTTGTATGGATTAAAACAAGCTCCTAAACAATGGCATGAAAAATTTGACAAAGTGATGTTGTCTAATGCTTATTCTATTAACGGTGGAGATAAATGCATTTATAGCAAGTTTAGTAATAATGAAGGTGTCATTATTTGTTTATATGTTGATGATTTGCTTATTTTTGGAACCAACATTAATGTTGTGCATGAAGCTAAAAGATTTCTTTCATCTAATTTTGATATGAAAGACATGTGTGAAGCTAATGTTATATTGGGCATTAAAGTTCTTAGAGATAATAATTGTATTACTTTATCTCAGTCACATTATGTTGAAAAGATGCTAAAAAGATTTGAGCACTTTGATTATTCACCTATGTCTACACCATATGATTCTAAAATACATTTGGTTAAGAATCATGGTGATAGTGTTTCACAAGAGAAATATGCACAAATCATTGGTAGTTTAATGTTCTTGACAAACTGTACACGCCCTGATATTGTTGCATATGCTGTCGGTAGATTGAGTAGATATACTCATAATCCTAGTATTGAGCATTGGGATGCAATCTCTAGATTGTTGAGATATTTAAAGGGCACAATTAATTATGGTTTGTCATATTATAGTTTTCCTACTATATTAGAAGGATATTGTGATGCTAACTGGATTTCTGATTCAAATGAACTAAAGCCTACCAGTGGCTATGTGTTCACATTAGCAGGAGGAGCTATATCTTGGAAGTCCTCCAAACAAACTTGCATAGTAAGATCCACAATGGAGGCAGAGTTAGTTGCCTTGAAGAAGGCTGGAACTGAAGCTGAATGGCTAAGGAGCCTTTTGATTGATTTGCCTTTATATGCTACCCAGTTCCACCTGTTTGTATTCATTGTGATTGTTAGGCTGCCATAGCTCGAGCCAAGAGCAAGATCTATAATGGGAAAAGTCGATATATCCGATTAAGGCACAATATTGTGAGGCAGCATATTGAGACCGGTGTAATATCCATGGATTTTGTGACGTCAGAAAGGAATTTGGCAGATCCTTTGACCAAGCCACTAGCAAGAAGGCTGGTGAGTGAAACATCGAGGGGGATAGGACTGATACCCAAATGATGACACTGTGATGGATACCCAACCTCTGTGATTGGAGATCCCATGACTGAGGTTTAATGGGAAACGAAGTCATAAGTGATCATCGTATAGTACTGTCATTCTACTATCTTGTTAAGAAGATTATTGATGAGTCCATCCCTATGGTGTAAGACATGCAGTACAAAGATGCAGGGTGATTAAGGATGAGTTTAAAAACTCTTAATGGTTCTATAGTCCCTACCTGTTGGGATGGAGTGTTTCCTGCACACACTCTTGATGGATACCACCTATGTGAGTGTGGAGGTGGTGCCGCTTCCTGGGTAGGTCTCTAGAGCACTCATGAAACCCAGGGGCGCATGGCCTGTATAAGGCGCCAACCCGCAAAACAACCCAATTTTTTTTATTCATTATTTTTTTTTTAGAAAGTTATGTGGGTGATAAGTTTGCTCAACTTATGGATTTGGTTAAAAGAGTCTAACTCTACCACAATTCATTAAGTTTCTACTTATTTATCCTAGGTGTGGTTAAAACTTTCGGGTATCACATCGATGCATGCTTTCAATCTCCTTTTACTCTAGTGTTTGTAACATGTGGAGGATTGTTGTGATGTTACAAACATTGGTCATTATTTCTCATTGATAATTTTTCTCTTGACCGTTTGACATCAAGTCTTGTTATATGAATTTTATGAAAAAATATTTCATCTTACATTTTTCTAGCCGTTGGTAATTAAGTCTTTGATTTTCACCGTTTGTCATTTATTGATGGGCTTTAAAGAAAAAAATTCTTCTTTCATTGCATTTTAACCGTTGGCTTTAAGGAAAAAAACTCCTCTTTCATTGCTTTTTAACCGTTGGATTTAAGAGGAAAAATTCTTCTTCCATTGTTTTTGACCGCTGGTTATTAATGGTATTAGTAAAAGCAAGGAGCTCATTTTTTCTATATAAATTGAGCCCACCTACTAGCTCCAAGACTCACTTCTTTGCTTCCAAAGAAAAGGATCGTACAACATCATTCTTCTTCCAACAAATTTTATTTTCATTAGCCATTGAGCTATATTTTGGTCTCTCTTTTTTTGTGGGTTTGTCTCTCATCTTCGTTGATCAAAGGGTTGTTCATTTGATCTTCGTTACTTGGAAGTGCGTCCTTAATGAAGGTAGACACTATAGTCTAATCCTGGGAGGTTGCGTGTCAAGAGATCCAATCGTACCGACTTATACACTCCGGGAGGCACAAAATCAACCTTTAAGGACAACGCTCTTGCGTGATTCTATAGCTTTGTGAGATTTTTCCTTGCTCTATTTTTTTTATTTATTGTATTATATTTATCTTATTGTTAATTGTTTGGATTAATATTATTTAGCATCAATACGAATTTTTGCACCATCCATTTAATTTTACAACATCCTGTCTGTATGAGATTAGTAGTCACATAGAAATAGACTATTTGTAAGAATAATGTATTACCAAACAAATAAATAACTATACTTAGAATTAATTAGTTCATTTCAAGGGTCTAAAATAAGTTTCTTAGAGCATTTTCAATAGAGGAGCCATATTTTTATGTAAAATAACTTCTAAAAACTCATTTTTATCTAGTTTAGCTAAGCTATTTTTAAATGTCTCTACATCCGATTAGCTATATTTCTATCTATTTTATTAAAATAATATTTTATTTTTAATTTTTTTATTTATTTTAATTCAAAAAACTATTTCCATGAAAAAAGAAACCAAAAACAACCGATCACCCCTTGAAAAGTGGGAAAATATTTGAGAAAAAGAGAAAACAGGTGAGAGAAACAATAAAAAATAAAATAGCTCACTTAAAAAGTGCTGTTACATTTAACTTGTTTTTTTGGCTTTTCCAATCAAATATCCATTTTGTGTTTTTTTTTTGGGCTAATACAATGTAGGGGTATTTTGCAAATTTAAAGAGTTATTTTAAATAAAAGTAACATTTGGCTCTTCCATTGTGAATGTTCTAATTTTATCTAAAATAGTTCTTCAAATGTTTAAAAAACTCCCTACATTGGATTAGCCAAAAAAAAGAAAAAAAATAAAAAATGTAAAATAAATATTTGATTGGAAAAGCTAAAAGAAAACGTAGCAGCACTTTTCAAGGGAGCCATTTTATTTTTTGTTGTTTCTCACCTGTTTTCTCTTTTTCCCAAATCTTTTCATACTTTTTCTCTTGCATGTTCTCTTTTTTCTAAAACTTTTCTCACTTTTAATAATATTTAAATGATATAAATAAAAATATAGCTAAAGACCTTTAAAAATTCATTAACTAAATTAAATAAAGTGTATTTTAAAAAACTATTTTTTTGCATAAAAATTTGACTCTTCCAGGAAGCCCTTACATAGCAAGTGGGATCGTGTACAAACGTGCCTACGACAGCGACTCTGCGACCCAGAAGAAGGTTTAAATTAAAATTGAATTGTCCTAACCTAATAAGCGGGAAAACTGACTCAAAATTGAAAACACTAAGCACACGCCCTTGAGAGAAAAAATCGAAAATGATGAGAGCCACAGGCGGTGGCCGCCGCCGCCCAAAGGAGTCGCTCAATCCACCGCCGCCTCCTACCCCGCAGGAGCACCTCCGCCAGTTCGGACGAGACTCGGACGCCAGCTTCGCCAGCAGCCGGCCCTCCTCCGTCGGCATGGGCCGCGCCCCCTCCGCCGCAGCCTCCTTCGAGCTCTACAAGGACCGCTCTCTCCAGCAATCGGCCATCTCCACCATCAACTCCTACCTCTCCTCCCTCTCCTTCCCTCCCCTCAAAACCCCCTTACCCTCCGCCAAGGAGATCATCCAAACCCTCCATTTCCTCCTCTCCCGCCTCGACTTCTCTTCCTCCAAGCTCGAAGAAGACCTCCCCTCTCTCCTCAAGTCTCTCAACTACCCCTTCAAATTCAACAAATCCATTCTCAAGTCCCCCGGCACTCCGCACCAGTGGCCCTCTTTTCTAGCCTTGATCCACTGGCTCGTCCAGATTGCGCTATTCAAAGATCATCTCTCGTCGCCCTCGTCGCCGTCCGAATTTTCCGACGGCGACAACGATGAGATGAAGGCCTACGTCCTGGAGAGTTACTTGCACTACATACACGGAGACGACGACTCGGTGGACGCCTTGGACGGCGTTTTTGTGGAGAGGCTGGAGAGGAAGAAGGAGGACTTGAGGGAAAGTGTGGGGGTGTTGGGCTCCAATGTGGGGGAGCTGGAGGCCAAGGCAGATGCGCTGCGGTCGGGGCCGTCGCAGAAGGAGGTGCTGGAGAAGGAGAAGGGGCTGCTGGAGGAAGACGTGAACAAATTCCGCACCATAATTACGGAATTCTCAGAGAGGGTCGCGGCGATGGAGAAGGTGCTGGAGGATAAGGAGAGGGAGTTGGAGGCGAAGGTGGAGGAGAGGAAGAGGATTTGTGAGGAGAATGAGGAGCTGAAGAGGAGGGTGGAGACGCAAACGGTGAATGCGAGGGACGTGGAGAGGATGAGAAGGGAGTTGCAGGCCTTGGAGAGGGATGCTGGGGAAGCCGAGCTGGCCAGGAACGCTTGGGACGAGAAGTGCTGGGATCTTCACTCCACGCTTGACCACAAGTTTAAGGAGCTCGAGGCGCTTGCCATGCAATGCAACCAGGCTATGAGGAGGTTTGCTTATTCTGTATCTATTTTTGTAGTTCAAGTAATGATTGATATCTAATGAACCTTTTGTAGCCTTTCTATTCCCATCAAGTGAATAAGCAACTTTCCTACTGCTTGTAGCGAGAATAATTGTCAAGTGATGTGAAATGTCTGCCAAATGTTCCAAGTGTTCTTCCCTAGTTCGTTAAGATAGATGTTTGTGATAAATTTTGCTCAACCTTGATTAATCACCCACAACCTTGATTAGCTTGTCAAGTGATAGTGCAGTGATTATTTCTTTATCTTTATTTATTTATTTATTTTTGTTTTTTGTTTTATTGATACCTTATGCAAACTCCCACCCGCTATGGTGCTGTGATTGCAAACCCTGATACAATACAACTGCTATATTTGTGGTGGTTTTAGGTTAAAGATTGATAACGATTTTCAGTACGTACTGAATGCCAAAGGGTCAACACCTACTGAGATAATGGGGATTGATTACAAATCAAAACTTCAGCCTGCACTTAATTCCTATGCTGATGAGATACAGAAGAGTTCTATGGCGAAATTAGAAGAATTGATTTCCCTTCAGCAACAGTCGAAGGAAAATGCTGCTAAGATTGAGGGAAAAAGAAATCATGGAGCGGAACTTCAGTCCCTCATCAATGAAGTAAGTGCATCAGGACTAGGTCTTTGCGCTATGATATTGATAAGTGGATACTATACTTTTTCTACTTATTATGTTCTATAGGTACTCATTTACATACTTTCATAGAATGTTAGTGATAAACAACTGATATTTGCACAATTGCACTTACTCCACTTAGGGCAGGAGAATACCACAAATTGACTACAAAAATACTCTGCTACCTATTTTATCTCAATCTTCTACACTTTATAGCAAATTAAACCTAACTCCTACTACAAAACAATCTCTTAATCCAAATTCTACTACAACTTAACTATTGCTCATAAGAGTTTATTTAATCTTTTAAGAACTCTTCTAAACAACCAACTGGATTACTACAACTGAACTATTGCTCATCAGCTTATTGACTCCTACAAGGACTCTTCTAGTCCTTCGTATCTAACATTCACCCTTGGAAGTTGAACCTTGTCCCCAAGGTTACGAGCCTTCGCCAACCCCTCTTCCTCCACTACAGGTTCTAGGCATTTCAAATGCTTTCATGGCGGCTGTCCCTTGGGTGGCTTCTCTTCCCCCTCAACCTTTGATTAGGGGATTGAAGAGAGGAACTTAACTAGCGTGTGGCTCTTTTTGAACTCTCTCTAGAACTGTCTGTCGATTGGCCTTTTCACCCTTCCCCACCACCTTAGAACTCTTGCAATTGTTTGTAACATCCTCAACCCCTTCAACCCTTTTAAGGTGCGTGCTGGACCTTGCAAGCACAATCCTCGCAATGCATGTATACTCTGATCACGATCTATTGAAGAGCTGGTGGCTGAGATTGATCTTTGGCCTCCTTGGATTCTTTCCCTCCTTTGGTTTCTTCTTCTCCATTTTCTTTCCAATGCCAGTCCCACTTAAATGGGGTCATTTGTGATGAAATTGTGAAGTACTGAAAGTTCAAAAGTTATATGGCCTGACATAACTCTGAATTTTGAAGCTCATAAAATTCTTCGAAGTAAGGAGAGGATGAAATTGTAAAGTACTGAAGTTCAAAAGCCAAATTTTATACATTTGATTTGATTTGATTTTATTTGTATCCATGAAATCTAAGTCTCAAATGCCAAATTGAATATCATTTTTGGCAACAAACTGCCTGTTATGACCTTCTAGGAAGTGTGGTATCATTGCTTTGGCTGACGGGAAATTGGAGTGCCATTGGTGAAATGCTGGTGCAAATGGCTCTACATGAAACTACTGACCATATCAAGTTTTTTGGAGGATGAAAGACTCAAGAAGCTGTTAAGTAAAACTTCAAATTATTAAAATTTATGAGACTTGCCAGTTAGTAGGCATTACATGAAGCAATGGCTGATTGAGATGCGGTGGACTGTTCTCAAAAGAGTTTCTTTGGGTTGTCATGAATCAGGTTGCATTTATTATGAAGGGAGTTATGTGCTTGTGTGTTGTGATTTATGGTTTTCTAGTTGTGTTTGACATTTCCCTAAATGTGTCCCTGTTTGTAAAGATACAAGAAAAACAGAAAATTACTAGAAATTTTGGAAGACAACAACCACAAGGTCAAATGTAATTTGTTGAATGATGCAACTCTTTTTACCAGGCTGTTAGCATCCGAAGTCAAGTGTTGCAGGAAACTAGTTAATGATCAAATTAAGGCCTTAGGAAGGTATATAATCTTTGCAATAAAATGAAAATATCTCCTATGGCCTGGAATGTATGTGTACCAATCAATTACGTTGGACAAAGATTATGGTTTTGGATGATGTTGATTGGCAACAAAGTATGCGTGTAGCTGATGCCAGAGTGAATTAAGTATTTGCTCAACTCAAAGATTATGGTTTTGGACGATGTTGATTGGCAACAAAGTATTGGTGTAGCTGATGCCAGTATATTAGAATTAAGGCTTTGCTCAGTTGATCTGAATCCACTTCATGACAAGGTCTGTGGAAGTTAAATGCATAGATCCACAGGAAAGCATTACATAAGACTCCAATGCCCATCTGCTCTGGACTTATAAGGATACTTATTGGTGTTCAATGTCACTAAACCAATTGATGGATCAGAGGAAGCTGCTGTTCTGTGTTGGTTTCTTGTAATTTTGGAAAGGAAAGTACTTTAACAATTTAGCCTGTTAAGATTCTGTTGCTTTGACTGACTTTCTTCAAATTTTTTACCTAAGAAATATCTTTGAAACATTTACTTCTTACTAAACGATTCAGATTGAAGCCATAAAAACTGAGTGTCAAAGCACAGAGTATCCTGCATGGTTGACCATACCTGGAAATATTTTTCAGAAAAGATGTGACTTTTCTGGGCGGTATGAATCAATCTTAATGGTTTTGAAAATAGTCCAATTTGCAAAAGCACCATTAGATGGTGAAGAGAATGATAAATCCTGTGAATAATATGTTGTAAAAAAAAGGAAACTGGTTGGATGTATTAACTTAATGTTAGAAATAGGAATTACACTGGGAAACCAATGGAAATTAGTAAATTACCTTTCAAAGTGAATGGAAAGAATATTGGGAATGAAGCTTTTCACAAAGAGGTTGCCTTTTGGGCAGTTTAAAGACCTCTTTTTTGAAGTGGTGTTACCCTCTTGGAAGAAACCATCATGGGACCCCCTTATTTCACTACAAAACCTCAGCTCTGCCTTTCTCTTTGCTACCCCATCCTTCCCAAAACACCCTGCCAGTCATTTTGTTTTTGTTTTTTCTTCTCCGCGAACTAGAAAGAGATTTCTTTGTGAAGGACGATAGTTTGATGTCCATATTTTGCTGCATAAATAATTTTACTTGCAGTTGGAAGCTCAGTTGAACATGCTGAAGAAGGAAATACAGGACTACACTCACAGATGCGCAGCCGAAGCTAAGAAGATAATGGAGGAAGTTCAAGAAGAGGCTCATAACTTAGATATTGTGGAAAGAGAAGCGGCAGAGGTTCTGAAGGTATTGCCTTCTATCTTGCTTAGTAAACCGTTAAGGCATTAAATTGCTGAGGATGATTTTCAAAATCTTAGGGAAGAACAATTTTCTGGGTAAACACTTCCTTTTTGTAAAGGCAGATATGTTCCTATGAAGTGGGTGGGGCTTTCCCCTTTGATATGATTACTCTACTCATCTATATAACCATTTTTCTATGTCCTACTGAAATTTTTATGTTTCTGTGAAGACCTCTGAGTTGAGGTTGCAGGAAGCAATCAGAGAAAGTGAAGAAGAAATTCAGATGCGTGCTCGTGAACTGTTTACGATGGTTGATGCAGTCTCAAAATACAAAGAATATGTGGAGTCCAGAATTTCAGAAATGAAGAGTGAACTTGCAGAAACTGCTGTTGCCGTTTCAGATGCTCACAAGGGTTCCTTGCCTGCACAATTTCGAATGTTTTAAATGTAAATCCCTGAACTTAAGAAAACAAGAAGTTTGTAGACAACCCAAAAAAAAATATTTTCTTTTTCTTTTTGGGTTAATACACATGCTGTAGCCAATGTTTATTGCCTTACTGCCTTTGTTTTGTCTGGTACAAGCATCTATGTGAAGTCAATCTTTTTTGTTAGGGATCTGTACTGATTTCAAACTGATGTATATATAGTTATTTTGTCCCTGATTAGTTTTCCCTTTATTTGTCTTATTGACTATGTGCTTTTTTATTGGTAATTAAATCTCATTTGGTGTTGGGGATGGCATTCCAATGAAGCATTTGGATTCATTCAGATTCATATTTATTATTTAGAGAGCTCACCAGGAAAAAGTGTCAAAAATCTAAGGAGAAGATTTTTTTTTTTTTCATTGTGTTCATGGCTGTAGATCATAATTGAACAGTTTCGGATCACCAAATTGAGAGATTCCAGAATATGATGGGGGGTCACTTGAGACCAATTGCACCAGAAACTGGTTCATGCTTTTGATTCCAAAGACCTTATCTAGCAAGTAATTTTCACGTTGAAGTTTGATATTGATGTGGAAAAAAAGTAGGCTAATGCCCAATTGAAGAAAAGGTCCACTCTCCCAAAAGGCCGAGAAAGCCTTAAAATACTATGGAGGTTCAAATTAAAGACACCCTCTCTTGAAACTATGGTACATTTCCTCACCATCAAGGGTGGTGGTTCAATGGCTCAAGAAAATTTTTAAAGTGGTTAGGTACATTCTAGGGCATGGATTTGAATTTGACAATGGTAATTTTTATGCTTGATTAGTGTAAACCATCTTTATTTTTATTGATGCCTTGGTGGAATTCGGTTAGGATATGATTCAGTTGAACTTGAGGGAGTATCAGTGGTTCCTACTGTCTAGGTATGTACGGCTCCCAGTAGGTAGGTGCTACTATGGTTACGCTTAAGTAAAATAGCAACAATTGCTCTCCCCTGCCTGTCTTTTTAATTAGAAAAAAAGATACGTCTCCTCCCTCAAGAAAACTCTTTAAGACATTTGAAGACAACGTAAAATAGTTGTTTTGAATTAAATTAATGTATTATTTACTCTCCTAATTCTCATATGTTACATATTTATTATGCAAGTCTCATAATTCTCATATGTTACATATTTATTATATAACTCTCCTGATTCTCATAAGTTACATATTGATTATGTAATTCTACTAATTCTCATATGTTAGATATTGATTATACAACTCTCCTAATTCTCATAGGTTACATATTGATTATGTACTTATTGTATTCTTGGCCTCATTCAACTATATATAAGTCATTTTATTGTACAATTCCTATCAAGTGAAGAAAACATGTAGCCAAGAAAAGGCTTTGACGTGTAGACGTAGGCCATAACCTTAATCTGTATTTTTCTTCCTTGTTTTCTCTCTTTATATTTTTTATTTACTTTAACAAAAACTGTTTCTATTCTTTTTATTATTATTATTATTTTTTCTTTTGAACAAAATCACTAACTTGACTATCGGAGGCTCTCCTATTGGCTTCAAGCCAGCGCCACTCCAGTGATTCTCTCCTTAATTTGCAGGTGACCCACAATTTTTTAATTTAGATGTGTGAAATTTGGTTATCTTCTAAGTGGTCACAATATGATGCAAGAAATCCTTGCTTCCTGATGATATTATACGTAAAAGATTTCTTAGAGAAATAGAATTTGGCGGAATAATATTATCAGCCTTCTCATTGAGCTTAAATAATGAAAGAGTTACAATTACAATCAAACATCAATCTTAACAAGATAAGAGTGACAAGATAACTATTTACAATAGAAGACTTGGTACACTAGAGAGATCTAATCAGAAATAATTACAAGAGAAGAGATTGAATACAAACATATGACATTCTGTTTGTATTTAATGATAGAAGAGAAGTTAAGAAGAAGTAGATGTCTCATGATGATGGATCGTTCCTGGGATTGTGCTCAAACACATTAGTGCCTGCGCTCGATCGTACTCGGATGATGGATCGTTTTGGTACTATGCTCATGCCTGCGCTCGATCCTCTAAAGTATGCGCTCGAGCACAATGTGTTGCTGGAACATCTGCTGTGATAACAGCAGGATCATCAGTTAGCTTAACATGCCCCCTCAAGCAAAAAGGGGATGGAATCACTTTGAGCTTGGACTTGAGATAAAGAAAACGTGCTGAAGATAATCCTTTGGTAAAAACATTTGCAATTTGATCTGCTGTAGATATAAAGGAGACTTTGATATCTCTGTTAAGTACTTTTTCTTTGACATAGTGATAGTCAACTTCTATGTGCTTTGTTCTAGCATGGTAAACTGGATTGGCAGCAAAAGATAGGGCACTCACATTGTCACACCAGACAACTGGAGCAATTGGGAGAGAGATGAATTTCATTAAACATAATTCTTAACCAATACTGTTCAGTGGTAGTAATAGCCATAGATCGATACTCAACCTTGGTGCTTGATTTAGAGACCACTGGTTGTTTCTTGGCACTCCACGATACCAAGCAATCACCAAGAAACATAGCAAAACCAGATGTGGATCTTCTGCCATCAGGGCATCCTGCCTAATCTGAGTCACATAAAGCATTTAGTTGGAGAGTAGTCTTGGAGTAAAACAGGCCATGATCAGATGAGTTCTTAAGAAACCGTAAGACTCTCTTGACTGCTGACTAGTGAGTGGCAGTGGGATGGTGCATGTGCTGGCAAAGCTGGTTCACTGAGAAAGCTACATCATGTCATGTCAATGTACAATATTGCAAGGCTCCTATTACACTTCTATATTTAGAGGGATCAAGTAATGCTTCGCCATCCAATCTGGAAAGTTGGGAACCAGAGGAACAAGGGGACTTTGCAGGCTTTGCTCCTGTCATGAGTTATGTTGAGAAGCTTAGAGATGTAGAGAAGGGTTGTTTCTTACTTTTGCCCAATTAACATGACTTACAAAGGATACTTTTATTGATATTTGAAACTGAAACATAATTTGAAAATAAAACAGGGAGATTGTTATCTCTAACAATTCAAGTAACTACATCACTAGCAGGAGGGCCTAACCTAAAGTGCCATACTAAAGAAGATGTTCTTATTCCTAACAAAGCTATAAATGACTTGCTGCCTTTGTGAGACTTCTTGCCTAACCGTAGAGGATAGATGCCATTCTCACTCTTCCCCTGCAGGAGGATTGTTCTGGTTTGAAAATCAATGATATAGAAATTAGAGGATGTCAAAATAAAGAAGCAATCATTATCATGACAAAATATTTGAATGGAAACAAGGTTTGCAGCAGAATGTGGACAATGCAAGACATTATTGAG
>NC_081544.1:15104847-15159847 GCF_901000735.1 Corylus avellana | reverse complement strand
GTGGGGGTGACCTCCAAAATTTTTGAAGGTAAAGTAAAGTAATGCCTAGGCCTATCACCTGCTTGTAGAAAAAACTGTGTGGATGAGAGGGTTAAGTGAATGAAATCTTCACATTGCAGGTCGGCTTGGTGACCTGAATGCAGTGCAGTCTATCTTAGATTGTTAATGCCTTAGATTTTCTAAAGTTTTCATTCAGTTTTGAATAATCATTATGTTCATTCTTGCAAATACAATGATGAAGTTTCCATTTTTTCTGACCATTCTAGAGCTTATCTATAAGCATGCCGAAACGTGTAGTGTTTGGGGGAAAAACAATGCTATGGTCTATGGAGTTTGTATCTTTAGAAGTCTATTCGATTGTGTGCTTTAAGTCCATAATCATGACTCAGGAAATTCCCAACCATGTTCAAAATGGAGAGGCAAAGGAAAAAAAGAAAAGTTCTCTATCAATATTCAGTTCAGTTTTCTGTCAAAAGATAGCACAATTTGGTGCATTTTTGTCCTTCCTAGTAATAGGTTATATATTAATTTGTATCTATCTTGTCATGCAATAGAATTTCTCTGTATATTTTGTAAATAAATTGAACATGTTTCGACTAAAGATTTTTTTCCCTCTTTCCTTTTTCATGTCATGGACAAAGATTATATTTTGAGTCACTTGAATCATACTTCCTTAAATGCGAAGTGATACCCACAAGATTAGAACAAAACCCCCACATGACATTGCCAAAAATAGGCAGTACATCGTGTAATAGAAAATTGTCTTCTCCTTTGCTATTGCTTTGGGTTGCCTCTCCACAAAACAAAACATAAACATCTTCACAAACATCTAAAACTAAACTTTTGAAGAACACCAACAAAAGTCATTAACACTGGAGATGTTAGCAAATTCCAAGCATAGCAAAGATTCACACTTTTCTACAACCTAAAATTGACTTTTGTCTTTGTCATGAATTTGTCCATATATATGATCTCTCCATGCAGCTGCATCAAGGTCTTTGGGCATGCTCCATGTCATAGTATGTTTGCACAACACATTTATTCAATAAGAACACAATTGGGAAAGCTGAATGTTTTGATGAATATAAGCTAGAGTCAGATTAAGTAGACACGAAAAAACAAAACAGTTTTGTTGAATATTTATACAGAGAGGAAATAAAGAATAATGCAGATGTATGAGAAATACTAGATGAAATCAAAGAAAAAATAATTATCTCTTTTCTGGTTGGGTGGTGGGTTGTCGGTGGGGGTGGTGCCGGTCGTTGGTGGTGGCATTGGGTGCTCCTGGGCGTTCGTCAGTTTTGTGTATGATTAAGATAAACACAAATAATTTCTCAAAATCTTCATAAAATTTCATAAAATCTTCATAGTTAAGTTAAACAAATGGCATCATTTCTCAAAATCTTCATAAAATTGGGATTTGGGTATCAACCGAATGCCCAAAATCTATGAAAACTCAACCATCGCAAATCGACAAAAACACACCCAGAAATTGCATGCCCACGATTGATACAAAATATATCCCAAAGCCCAAACCAGAAGGCCCACTCATTATAAAAGGCCTATGACTCGCTAGGCATCAAAGCCCGAAGCTCAGGAAATCCAAACACGATCAGTCGATCGTGTTTTACTCTCATCCCAGCGTGCAATTATGCGCCATATCGAGATGGATGCATGCAGAATCACATACCCCTATAATCAAGCGAGCATGATCGCTCTCGAAATAGCCCAATCAAGGAATTACACCCCAAATTAGGGAATAACTAATTAAATCTCCCCCAAAAGGAGTCTAAATACATAATATCCTATCTACTTAAATTTCCCATATTATCTCACTGGATAGTATCGGTTTCAACCACTCCCACGTATCAAGGGAGTCAAGTGAGAGTCCCATTAGAGTTCACCTACTTACAGCCTCTATAAAAGGAGAATCATCCCATAAAATAGATTCGTACTCATTTTCTTACTCTTATTACTCTCAGTTATTATTGCTCATTATTTCCATATTTTATTATTCTTGTCATAATCAAACTCTCACTCAGGCATCGGAGGTGGCAATACCGCCACACCCCTATCTCGCGGTCTGTCATTGCTGATCCTTTTTCGTTCTTAGCTGGCTTTGAATCAAGTTGCTAGCAGGGTTGACAACTGTCTCAACAGTTGGCGCCGTTTGTGGGAACGAGGATCATCTAACGATCCAAAGTTCAAACAAGACAAAAGTCACGAATGGTAGGCACGAGATCTCAAGGCCAAACCGAAACACAGTCAACATGACCAACGTTCCTCCTCCCTAGCCAGAAAATGTCAATGAACATGATGCTGGCAACCACAAAATTGAAGAGGTTCCCACCGACTCCCCTGTCTTCGGCCCACACCTGCAAAATAGTAGGCGTCTGGGAACCTTAGAGGCCCAGAACGAGCACATAATGGAAACCTTGGAGCTCCTGCTTCAGAGAAGCTATGAGAACCATAACCCAGAGAAGGACTCAACGAACGCTAGGCTCAACCCATAAATGCCTAGCGGACCTTCGAGGCCACCTCCAACCCTAGAAGATGGTTCCACGGGTAGTGCACAGATGGATGCCATCCAAGCTACGCTGGATAACATAACTCATCGATTGAATGGCTCTCGCTCCGCAAATCATGATTTTCTGGTGACAAATCTACCATTTACCTAGAAGATCATAGAAGCCGGTCTACCCAAGAAGTTCAAGTTGCCACACATGGATCGTTATGATGGAAGCCAAGATCCTGCGGACCATCTCAAAGCCTATAAAGCTCACATGACGCTGCAAGCCGGATCTGACACAATCCTTTGCCGGGCATTTCCCCTCACCCTCAAAGGAGCTGCCAAGCGTTGGTTTAGCAGTCTGCAACCCCAGTTAATAGGAACCTTTGCTGAACTTGGTAAGAATTTCCTTTCTCATTTCATTGGAAACCGTTGGTGTCGCAAGCCGGCGGCATATCTACTAACCATCAAGCAGGAACGTGACGAGTCCTTAAAAAGCTATATAGCTCGATTCAACTACGAAAAGCTCACGGTCGACGACCCATACGAGAGAATCGTTCACCCTGCTTTGATGGGCGGTATATGGCCCAACAATCCGTTCATGGCCGATGTAAGGCGCGATCCCCCAAGGGATTTAGATGAGCTTATGGCGAGAGCCAAGAAATTCGTCAATGGCGAAGAAACAGTAAGAGCCTTCGCCGAACAATCTCAACAACCTCCAGAAAGGAAGAAAGAAAGCAGACAATTAGAGAATAGTTTGCGACCTCGTAAAGCTGACAATCGGTTCAAAACATATCCGGCACGTGCACCTGCTTCACGCTTCCAACACGGCCAACTCCAACACCAACCTCTAGTGCTAGGTATGGCAACTAACTTGTTAATGCAGGTATAGAATCACCCGGGATTTCGTTGGCCAAATCCCATACTATCACCCCCAGAAGCAAGAAAAATAGACAAGTATTGTGAATATCACTGGGACATAGGGCACGACACAGAAGATTGCTACCAGTTGAAGAGGTTGATTGATAGGATGTTCTAGCACAGAAGAGAACAAATGAACGTCCTGGTATATGTCAACCTCCAAATCCAAGGACAAACCATCAAGAAGAACAACCAACCCAGCCAGCCGCAAGAGGAGAAATCAGAACAATTTTCGGAGGATTCCCAGGGGGCTATCCCACAAACGCTATGAGAGAGGCATACACCCAGCGGTTCTGAGCAATGGAGGTGTACATTATGGACCGCCCAACTAAAGCCCCGAAGCCTCGCCAACCAGAGTAGATGTCTGATATAACTTTCACTGAAGAAGATGCGCACGGAGTACAACATCCCCATGATGATCCACTTGTAGTCATGCTAGCTCTGGCCAACTTTACCATTCACCGGGTGTTGATAGACAATGGCAGCTTTGCAGACATACTGTACGCCCCAGCATATGATCTGATGCAGTTTGGCAGGAAAAAGCTTTGACCAGTAACTTCCCCTCTAATTGGCTTTGCCGGAGACAAAGTCCACCCTGTGGGAACCATCGACCTCCCAGTCACAACAGGTACGCCCCCATGTCAAACTAGGATTATGGTTTCATTTTTAGTAGTAAACTGTCCTTCGGCCTACAACGCCATCTTAGGGAGGACCACTCTTAACAAAATGAAAGCGATCCCATCCACCTACCACTTAAAAATGAAGTTCCTGAAGGAAGCCAGGATAGGGGAAGTAAGGGGCGACCAACAGTCCGCTTGGAGATGCTATATGACGTCGTTGAAAGATCTATAGGCCAAAGCAACTATGATGATCGATATTGTGGACACACAAAATGAACAGAAGTTACTGCAAGCAGAATCGCTCTCTCCAATCCAAGTCGATAGCAACACGGAACATGTAGTTCAGAATGGAAAGCACTTGACGGGAGAATATCGTCAGAAGCTCATCCAAGTCCTCAAGAAACACAGAGAAGTCTTCGCGTCGACTCATAGTGATATTCCTGGCATCGGCACCGAGGTAATCTCTCATTGGCTGAATGTTGATCCTCATATCAAACCAGTAATCCAGAAGCGAAGGAGTTTCGCTCCTGAGTGTAACTTGGCGATAGCATAGGAAGTAGAGAAACTCCTGGCGGTAGGGTTCATCATAAAAGTTGATTACCCCAACTAGATCTCTAATGTTGTAATGGTGAAGAAAGCAAGCCTGTCCCAAGGATAGTTTTCCGTTGCCTCGGATTGATCTCCTGGTGGACTCTACCTTTGGTCATGAGCTGTTAAGCTTCATGGACGCCTTCTCTGGCTACAACCAGATCAAGATGGACCAGGCGGACTAGCAGAAAACGGCCTTCATCACCGATAGAGGACTTTATTGCTACACCGCCATGCCCTTTTGATTGAAAAATGCCTGGGCTACTTACCAGAGGTTAGTAAATTCAATGTTTAAAAAGCAAATAGGCCGTAATATTGAAGTTTACGTTGATGATATGTTAGTTAAAAGTCGTTATACTAGTGACCATGTAACTGACTTAGAAGAAGCCTTTGAGGTCTTAGAAGAACATAATATGAAGCTTAACCCCTCTAAGTGTGCCTTTGAAGTGTCTTATGGTAAATTTTTAGGCTTCATGGTGTCTCAGCGAGGCATCAAAGCAAACCCATAAAAAATCAAAGCCTTTATTGACATGCAGCCGCCTCGTAATACCAAAGAGTTGCAGCATCTCACGGGACGTCTAGCAGCGCTTAATAGGTTCATAGTCCATTCCACAGATAGAAGCCTCCATTCTTCAAAATATTGTGGAAATCATTTGAATGGAATGAAAAATGCGAGGTAGCATTCCAAAACCTTAAAGAATACTTGGCAAAACCACCATTCCTCAGTAGAGCCGAACTAGGTGAGCCGCTCTATGTCTATTTGGCATCCACTGCCACCACTGTCAGTTTTGTTCTTATAAGGGAAGATTGAAAAATGCAAAAACCAGTCTACTACACCAGTTGCATACTACAAGGGGTAGAAACCAGATATCCAAGACTTGAGAAGTTATCATTCGCTTTGATCACCTCTGCCAGACGGCTCTGACTTTATTACCAAGCTCATCCTATTAAGGTACATACTAGTCATCCACTAAAGAAGTCTCTCCACAAGCCGAACACCTCGGGTCGCCTAGTGCAATGGTCCGTTGAACTAGGCGAGTTCGATATTGAGTATCTCCCAAGGACCGCAATAAAAGTACAAGCAGTTGTAGATTTCCTGGGACAATTCACAGAAGACATTAAGGAAGGAAATGAAGGTGAGTCAAATCCCGCCTGGTTCATTGAAGTTGATGGGTCATCATCCTCAGAAAAAAGTGGAGTTGGAATTGTTATTAAAACACCTGATGGGGTCATCATTCGCAATTCGGTTCAAGTTCCAGGCAACAAGTAACGAAGTTGAATACGAGGCGCTCATCGCCGGACTCCATCTGGCAAAACAACTAGGAGCCAACAGTGTAAGTGTACAAAGCGACTCTCAACTGGTGGTGGCCAGTTAACTGGTGAATATGAAGCGAAAGGAGAAAAAATCAAACTGTATCTGCAAAAGGCACTAGACGCCAAGGATACTTTTACAAAATTCTGCATTCAGCGCACGGGACTCAAATGTCAAGACGGACCAATTAGCCCACCTGGCTTCTTCCAGTTCTGAATCACCCTGGGGGGAGAAAACCACTATAAGCAAAGCAGAAACACCAGCAATTGAGGACCACCAAGTTTCCAGGTATGTACTGTCCATTCACAATATAAATTGGGCTAAACTCGTTGTGAAATACCTTGTTAAAGGAAACCTTCTGGAGAACCCAGCGGAAGCCAAGGCAGTCCGCTGTTGGGTAGCAAGGTACCTTGTCCAGAATGATGTCATATACAAATGGAGCTTTATACATCCACTCTTGCGATGTCTATCCAAAGAAGAAGCAGGCTATGTCTTGAGGGAAATCCACAAAGGAATATGTGGAAATCACTCGGGAAAGAGATCCTTAGCTCACAAAGCTCTAAGGGCGGGACAATATTGGCCAACAATGGCTCAAGACGCACACGACATGGTCAAAAGTTGTAAGAAGTGTCAGTAATTTGCCAACGTTCCATGGAGTCCGCCGGAAGATCTCACATCAATATTCACTATTGGCCGTTCGCATAGTGGGGGGTAGATATCGTAGGACCCTTACCACCAGGAAAAGGAGGAGTCAAGTTTGTTGTAGTAGTAGTCGACTACTTCACCAAATGGGCAGAAGCTAAAGCACTAGCCACCATCACAAAGAAAAACATCGAGCACTTCATGTGGCGATATGTGGTCTGCCGGTTTGGTATCCTACACTCAATTCCGGGCATGGTGTTCGCAACTTGGCATCAGCAACTATTACTCTTCACCAGCACACCCCCAGGCAAATGGGCAGGTCGAAGCGATTAACAAAACAATTTTCAAGATGATCAAGAGGAAGCTGGACAGAGCCAAAGGTTTATGGGCGGAAGAATTACCAGAAGTCTTATGGGTGTACTAGAGGACCAAAAAAACAGCAACCGGAGTACCCCGTTCGCTCTAGCATTTGGGAGCGAAGCTATGATCCTGGTCGAAGTTGGAATGCCCAATCACAGGCAAGCCAATTTTAACGAAGAAGAAAAAGATGCGGCTTTGCGAGAAGGTCTGGACTTACTTGATGAAAGAAGAACTCAGGCCGCCATGCATATAGCAGCCTACCAGCGAACCACACCTAAATATTACAATTAGAAGGTAAGGCATCGCAGTTTTTGAAACGGAGATATGGTTCTACGGAAGGAGATGCCTCCAATGAAAGATCCAGCTAAAGGCAATCTGGGTCCGTCTTGGGAAGGCCCGTATAAGGTGAAGGACAACCGACGATCCAGGACATACCATCTCTAAACACTGGACGAAAAACAGCTGATTCACCCCTGGAATGCTCAACACCTCTGACATTATTATCAATAAATTCAGCAACAAGGGGTATTAGCCCGCATCCCTCAAGTATGAGCCGTATACTATCTACTTTTATTATGTATTCTTTTAGCTAACTTGAACAAGAAAAAGAAGCAAAGGAGAACAAATTAGGAGCGTTAAGAGCGGGAAACACGAACAAACTAAAGGTGATTAACTTCACTTAAATCCATTTCTTTATTTCTTTTCCCATCATAAATTCCATACACCAATACTGACTTAAGCATCGGAGAATCCCTGGTAACCCGGGGATGCTTCCCCCTAAGAATAACTCTAGGTGGATCACTCAACGGTCCCACATCTCGTTCCATCTCCAGAAAAAAGATGTACAAACACATCAGAAGGGAAACTCCACTGTGAAACAAAGGTACTGTGGTACGGTGATGGGTCATCATCCCGCTCGGGTTGGTAGAGGTATTCTTTGTACATATTTAAAATGGTACCCCTTTATGCAGCTAGTTAAAATAGTGTCGGGTAGCCATCAAATTAAACGCCTCCGTTCAAATAACGAAAAACTAAAATGTGATAACCCCACTCGGGTTGGTAGAGGTATACTCTGTACATGTTTAAAAACGGTACTCCTCTATACAGCTAGTTAAAACGGTGTTGGGTAGCCTACATACTTCTTCTAATCTCCCAGTTTCACAACGTAAAGGATCCCCTAGGAATGGTCCTTTTCCCAAACTTTTTCCACACAAAGAGAGAAATTCAAGCACACAATGAGCACAAGGAATTTTAGAAACTAATAAACTTGTTTCATTCTAGGAAAGTGCAGGTACATAAGCAAAATACTAAAATAAACAGCGGCCCAGAAATGGGTCCAAAACAAAAGCATTACAGATCTTCTTCACTATCAAGATCTACAAAAGCCGGATTCTCCTCAGCAGAGGGCTCTTCACCTTCAGCCGATGGGCGAGGAAGGAAAGCAGACGGACAAGCGATCCTGAGAGCCCGATCCCTGGCTGTAAACAAAGACTGTCGAACCACAATGGGGATGTCCCGCCAACTCAATGTTTTAGGGTTCCTTGGCCCAAACTCTCCACGCCAAAAACTTTGGCACACCCTAAATCCGCTCCTAAAGATGCCCCTCCAACTACTACGATTAGCCTCCAAAACACGCCATAGCTCCTCTTTGAGAGCAAGGACTCGGCCATGCTAGAAACGCAAATGAGCAAGAAACTCGTCTCTTTCTTCTGTGGTGTCTTCTTTCACTCTTCGAACCACCAAGTCTTTTTTCCTGGCTCGATTGGCCTCATTACGAGCCTTGGTTTCATCACGCCTTTGCGCAGCACGAGCTCCCCGAATTTCTGCTTCAGCTTCCCGCAATGCCACGTTGGCTGCATATCTCGCAGATTGGGCATTCCTAGCCAACTCCTCAGCCGTGTGAACCCTCTCTCGATAGAAAATCATTGAATTCTCAGCTGCAAGTGCTTGATTGCGGCTGGCCACAGACTTGGCCTCAGCTTCACTACAAACACCATGAAGGCGGATACGCTCAGTACATACGGCTTCCTTGGATTGCTACCTCTCTAGCTCCAACAATAGCTCACGGTTCTGTTCATGAAGTTAGGAGTTCTCCCTCAAAGCGGCCTCCAACCTCAACTCCAGCTTTGACACAGCAAGCTGCCGGGAAGTGCTAGCCATGTCAGAGGCCCTATGCCCCAGAGTCATTCCATAACATATGGCCACAGCATCTAAAGCGGCCTGTGCCAAAGAAGAGCAAACTTGAAGAGCCGCAGGGTCCATTGGAACAGAGGTTAATGCTGGCCCCAACAAACGGACGAAAGCTCCAAATGGACCTTCAACCTCAGAGTTCGCCCCAAGGGAAGGCAAACTCTCAAACACTTCGGGAGTAGCAGCTTCTGGAAGACTCCCAAGGAGAACCTGCATTTCCTCCACATCTCCCAAGGGGGGTGTTAGATTCGACATGGCCGTGTCGCCATCTTCAAAAGACTCCTAAACTTCCGTATGAACGGACTCCGTACCAATAGCGGTATCTTCCACAACCATTGGATCACCCTAAGGTTGGGACTGCATCTCCTCCATTACTGCCCCAACAGAATGTTCATCCTCGAAGGCAACACACGGAGTTAGCTGGGGCTGCATCTCCTCCATTGCAGCCCCAACAGATTGATCACCCTCAGGGGCTGCATGCAGAGGTGTAGGAGGCTGCATATCTCCCATTGCAGCCTTAGCGGATTGATCATCTTCAAGGGCTGCTCTCAGTTCCAAAAAGGGTTGCGCTTCTTCCGCAACCACCACAGTAGATCCACCAACACGCTCGTGATCACCAAAGCTGCCCCCTTCACTTGCGCTAGGCGAACCAGTTTGGCTGGCTGTTGAAGAAGACAATGTTGAAAAAACCATACGCACCACAGGCTGGCCAAGTCGCTGAATAGCCAAAGGCATCATCCAAACAGCCTCACCGATTCCATCATCTGTTGGAGGTGGACCAGGAGGAAATGGGACAGACGGACCTCTTGAAGCAGAAGGCGGGTCCACTGGTCCACTGGTCCACTAGTAGGAGAGTTCTCTAATCCCTCAGCAAAGGGCGAACCCTCTCGTTTGCTAGAAGAAGAACACTCCAAATTATCAGCAGATGGATCCCCTGGTCCGCCAACAGGAGCGTTAACAGAAACATCTGCCAAGGCACTGTCATTAGCAGAGCTGGATGTTATGACATGAACAACATTTAAAGGGCCCCCGGAACCTCTACGTAGACGCCTTCGTTTGAGGGGCCTCGCAACCGTATGATTCCCAGGGGAGATAGGGTCTGCGGCTACACATTGATGGCCCTCCGATGCCACGGACCCAACAGAAGTAGGACCATCATGCTACTCAGCCCTTCTCTCCTCCTCAGCAGTAGGAATTCTTGCCTCCGTGTCCATAGCAGGGACCACAGGCTCCACGTCCCCCTTCGCAGGACCCTCATCTTTAACCGGAACAACATCCACTTTTGGAATCATGATCATGAAGCGAGCTTTCTCCCTGAAAAAATTAGGACGACGACTAGGAATTCGGTCATTTGCAAGACGGCTGGGAATGGTCCCGGGGAAGAAACGTCCTGGAAACCTGGCAGCCCTACGCTCTTGATCTCTCCTCTGGCTTTCAGACAAACCTGCCAAATCTCTGTATCCAAGAGATTCCTCCATATGCTTGTCTCGAATCAAGCAATCCCCATGAGTCCAGAGGTTGCGTTGGGTACTGTAATCTTTGGCCCAATTGATGGCCTCCTGAAGACGAATAAGAGTGGAGTTCGGCAGAACGGGCAAGTCTAGAACCCCAGGGGGTATCCTCCCCCATTGAGACCTCAATGGAAAATCATGAGCTTCACCTTCAAAAACTCGAAACCCCGCGAAATGAAGAAAAACTTCTCCTTCCAATTCTTTACCTGGAAATCTGGTAAGGAAGATCAAAGACTGCCCCAGCCTTTCGAGCGTGAAATTTCCATATGTCATCCACTTCATCATTCGCCAGGAAGGCAGTGTATAAGTAAAGGAACTCCCTCGTCGTGATCTGTGGGTGTCCCTAGTCCTTATGTAGCTCCAGGCAAAGGATCGCCATCCCCATTAGAACTTGCCAACTGCTTGGCGCAACTTGGAAAGGAGCCAAGTTTAGAATGTGTAAAATTTCCCAAACAACCCTAGGAACCGATAGCCCGAAACTGGCCTCGAGTATCTGGAGCGATAAACAAATCTCCTCCCTATTTTTCAGGACCTACAGTGCCTTCGCCGGCTTCAAGGACTTGAATTCGAACGCCTTCAGGGAACTTATATTTCCCCTTGCAAACTTCCAAATCTGAAACTTTTATGCGAGATCGAAGAGCAACTCCACTGAATTCCATCGCTAAAAACGGTGAGTAAGCAGGATCATAAAAGATATTCGAAGGCAATAGACAAAAAAGAGAAAAACTAAGAGTCCAAGCGTCACGCGGTAGACTTAAAAGCGTCTGAAACGGAACGCCGTTGGATGGAACGATCACACCAGCATGCGTGCTAAAATTGGCCACGTGTCGCCAAAGAGTTCAAGCGACCCTTGGAATAATTAAACTGAGCGTCTTGAAAAGGATGACAGCAAAAAAGATGTACCGTCCGCATGGATATGGGCAAACTTTGGGATGACACGCGTCAACCATAGGTGACAGAAGTCATGTGCTGTACTTTGTCATTATGGCCACGGTCATGTCCCTCAAAAGGCGTACCACGCCTCAAAATGTTGCATTGATGGACACTAGGAAAAGGCACCAAATAAAATTGAAGAGATGAGATGGGCGGAAAATTCAAAAAGGAAGGAGGCCCAAAAAACACGAAGGCCCTATTTTGCCATCGTGGGCCCAAGAAAAACGAAACCCCATTTATTCCCATTAGGCCACTATAGTGACCTAAGGGAATGATGCGGTACTATTGATACAAAATATATCCCAAAGCCCAAACCAGAAGGCCCACTCCTTATAAGAGGCCTATGACTCGCTAGGCATCAAAGCCCAAAGCTCAGAAAATCCTAACACGATCACTCGATCGTGTTTTACTCGCATCCTAGCGTGTAGTTATGCACCATATCGAGATGGTTGCATGCAGAATCACATACCCCCATAATCAAGGGAGCATGATCGCTCTCCAAACAGCCCAATCAAGGAATTACATCCTAAATCAAGGATAACTAATTAAATCTCTCCCAAAATGAGTCTAAATACATAATATCCTATCTACTTAAATTTCCCATATTATCTCAAAGGATAATATCGGTTTCAACCACTCCCACGTATCAAGGGAGTCAAGTGAGAGACCCACTAGAGTTCACCTACTTACAACCTCTATAAATGGAGGAATCATCCCATAAAATAGATACGTACTCATTTTCTTACTCTTATTACTCTCAGTTATTATTGCTCATTATTTCCATATTTTATTATTCTTGTCATAATCAAACTCTCACTCAGGCATCAGAGGTAGCACGACCGTCACACCCCCCATCTTGCGGTCTGTCACTGTTGATCTTTTTTCGTTCTTAGCAGGCTTTGAATCAAGTTGCTACCAGGGTTGACAACTGTCTCAACACCCACAATCGGTAATCTATCACATACCCATAAATTGCGTTTCAAACTCGTAACTTCAAAGCCCTAAAATTCTTACCCATTTTTCGAAATCAAACAAAACAAAGCGTGGTGTAGGCGTTGCCAGTGGCAAAAAATAAGAGATTAGAAGAGAGGAGCGTGTGGAGAGAAGTACCTGATGGTGGACGGCGGCTCTGATCTGGTGTGGTGGGTGGGCGTGGGCGTCGCCGCCAAAGGAGTAGGGTGGGGGAGAGAGAGCAGAGCTGTTGGGAGGCGGGGAGTGATTTTTTTTTTTTTTTTTTTTCATTTGGGTTTGTAGGGATAACATGAGTCTTTTTATTTAAAAAAAAAATATTTAAACTGCAATTTGTTTAACTGCAACTAGTAGGAGAGAAATGATGCCGACGGGGGAGAGAGAAGAGAGTATTTTTTTCATTTTAAAATGATTGCCACGTAGGTTTTGATGGGCAAAATGTGGTTTTTGATTGCACTATAACATTTCTTTAGATACAATATAGTCCCAAGAAGTAAAAGATTATCAAGGAGAAGGAGACAATCAATTAACCAACTCATCATTTAGGGAAAACTCATTTAGGGAAAACTTCGCTTTAAACTCCTGAACTATCGTGCGTTTTGAGAAGACCTCCCAAAATCAAAATACTCTCAATTTACACCATTGAACTTTCAATTTTAATCAATTTGCCTCGCTTCTTCAGATTTTAAATGTTAAAAGTGATAAAATAATGTTCATACCGTAATTTTTTTATAAAATTTCAAATTTACCCTTAATTTCTTAAAAAAAAAAGGAAAATCGAAAGGTAATTTAATCTTTTTAAACATTTTCATTAGAAGTTAATGGCTAAAACTAACGAAGGGGTTAAATTGATTGAAATTGAAAGTTCAAGAGTGTAAATTGAGAGTTTTTGAATTTTAGGAGGTCTTCTCAAAATGCCCAGTAGTTGAATGGTTTAAAGTGAAGTTTCGCCATCAATTAAATAGACAAAATATAGTGCCAAGTAGTAAAAGATTATGGAGGAAAAAAATTAAGGAATTTGAAAAATATTAAAATTGAACAAAAGCCAACATTTTCTAGTTGTAAGACTTTAAAAGAAAGAAAGAAGATATATTCCAGAAAATAAGAGGAAGTCACCTAAACGCTACACGCTTATGCATAAACCAGCCTGCAGGTGCCTGTTCCAATGATCATTGTCCTAAATATTGTCCCCGAAAGCACAGGTTGCAATGCAGGCACATAACAATGAGGAGACAAGTAATTTCATGTTTGACAATTGCCATCTTCTTGCAGTCACCCTTAATGTTGTCAAGCAATCTAGCTTGCATGATTCACAGTTGAAACACAAAAGTTTTGGAGGCATTGACCCATTCAAAACTTTCCACCACACCTTCGGTCTTCTTCCATTCAATTGGTTTCATATAGTTAAAATTACAGTCACCAGATGCAAGATGGCTTCCAAGTTGCAACCAGACTGCAAATCACAAACAATTGCAAGGTATGTTAGATTTGAGAAAATGGTAATAGCACAAAAATGATTGGAAATATGAATCGCATCTAACACACATTTTGCGGTGTTCTACAAGAATTGCAACTCTTCATAAATTTTTATTATAGCAACCAACAAAAAAGTTGGCAAATATGAAGCTGTCACAACTGCCAAAACGAGAAACAGAATAGTAAAATGCCTTTTGTCAAATCACAAGATGTATTCAAGATCAAATACATTATTCTATCAGAATAGAAACCTAGATCAAAAGGGGTCCTACCAGAGTTTATGCAACAAAGTAAAGAAATTTCATAGCTCAGATTTCATAGATTTTTGATAAGTAGCTCAGATTTCATATATCAAAAGGCAAAAGTCCATTTTTTCCTTCCATTTTTTCCTCTAGAGGCACTCACACAGTCAGACCCCAGACGACGTCTCCAAAAGAACTTGTATTAGTGCCTGAGAATGGTGACACTATGCTATGCTGTGGCTCCTTTGGCAGAAATTAGTATTTAGAATTTAATTTACAAAGGCATGGAGGAATTAAGTGGAAAGGTCATGATCATTTTGGGAAAATCATCTTTAAAACCCAGAAACAGCTCCCCATTTATGCAGACTGTTGCGGTACCTCCGTATTTTGAATCTCAGCTCCATGGAATAAAAATACTAATGGTGAAACACAGTATAGAACTAACTAATGTCAAGTAAATCCTCAAATCAGCTAAACTGTGAGTAAAGATCTTTTTCAGATTCCTTATTCTTATACTCTTGAGTCTTGTCTGAAAAAGGCCCTACAGCCACCTTTCTCGGTGACTGCAGAATTTGCAGCAACCAAATCTTAATTTGGTTCCTACAATGCAATGCAACACACTCGATCACTCATACAACAAGTTATGCCAATGTAAAACACACAGGATATCATGCACTCATGTTGTACAAACCATATTCATGTCAATTAAGTGAAGTCAGAATCAACATGTTTCCTTTAGTGCTGGCAGCATGTATAAGAAGATCAAAGGTTAACTTTAATTCAGTTATTAATGTATTAATAGGTTTTCGTTATGATTCTTATAATACAAAACTATACATCAATGATAAGGCTTATTAGAACTCATACCAAAGCAAAATCCGGCCGTGAAATAGGAGAAAACGAAAAGACAAAAATCTGTTCTTTTGGGCAGCAACATTGTTCTGTGCAGGAAATCTCTTACACTAATTTTGCAAAATTTAAGATAGCGGGATTAAGAAAAACACAAAGGAGATTTTTTTTCTCAAATTTGTTGAAAAGGAACTCTCAAAACTTGAAGAAACCATTGAAAACACTTGCATCAAGAAGCTGTACAACTTCTAGGAATCGGTTTTGGGGCTTAATTTGCCACGATCCTGGTTGCAGCCTTGAAGGATTTGGTTTGTAGGCTTTTCGGTTTTGCAGAGAGAGAGAGAGAGAGAGAGAGAGCTGCGAGGATTCTACCCATTGCTGCTTTTTATGAAGCCTAAACTCTTTTCATTGAATGTGAGATGGCTAAATGAGTGGAAAAAGTTGAGAGAGAGAGAGAGCTGCGAGGATTCTACCCATTGCTGCTTTTTATGAAGCCTAAACTCTTATCATGGAATGTTAGATGGCTAAATGAGGGGAAAAAGTTGAGAGAGAGAGAGAGAGAGGGAGAGAGCTGCGAGGATTCTACCCATTGCTGCTTTTTATGAAGCCTAAACTCTTATCATGGAATGTGAGATGGCTGAATGATGGGAAAAAGTTGAACTATTATTCTCTACTATCCATGTGTAAAGGTATTTGAACATTATATTTTTCAGCTCTACCATCGAAGTTTCTAGATCTTCAAAGCTCATTGCATTTTACTCTCTTCAAATACACCACATTAAATACAAATGAGCCAACCTCCGAACTTTCAAAATGTTATGGCATCCTACTTGACCTTTCCAACTCACCAATAACTCTCTCACTCTTCTAAGCATAACCCAAGCGCCACCAACCAAATTGATAAGCAAACTCCATAATTTTCTTACATATACAACAACAATCTACCACTATGATGTTCCTCTTCTTCACGCTATCTAAAGTCGATATTTTTCCTAATGTCGTCGTCCACACAAAGAACATCACCCTCAAATGAGCCTTAACTGTCCAACTACTCTTCCAAGGAAAAGGAGAACTAGTAAGAATGGATAACTTTTTTTTTTTTTTTGATAAGTAATGTTTATATATCAAAAGCGCAGAGGGGCGCAACCTTATCACACAGGTAGTATACAAGGGAAACGTCTAACTAGAAGAAGAGAAAAGAACAAGTAAATCAAGATAGCTAATCACTACGGGAGCGAGCCAAGCAGCTGTCCAAGTGTAAAGCATATAGAAGAAGAAGGCCATGAGTTCCTCCAAAGATCTTTCAGAATCCTCAAAGCATCTCTCGTTCATTTCTAACCATAAACACCACACAATGCATAAAGGAACCATTTTCCAAACAACGGCACTCCTAGAGCGACCTCCCGACCACCAACAAGCAAACAAACCCTCCACCTTGCTAGGCATAGCCCAAGACAAACCAAATCTACTGAAGATGGCATGCCATAAGGAACGAGCAATCTCACAATGAAGGAAAAGATGATCAATAGTCTCCTCATCAATTTTGCACAAGCAACATCTATTGATCACGATAAGATTCCTTTTCCTGAGATTATCAATAGTAAGGATTTTCCCTAACACCGCCGTCCAAGTGAAGAAAGCCACTCTCAAAGGTGCCTTGGTGCTCCAAATACTCTTCCAAGGAAAATGACTCTCCTCTTTGCATACCAGGGTATTGTAGAAGGATCTAACATCAAATTTCCCTTTTCTAGACGGAATCTACCAAATTTTGTCCTCCCCTCCCCTACTCATTTTGTGAGAATATAACAGAGTATAGAACGAGGCTAGCACTTCCAATTCCCAATCATGGACCGACCGAAAGAAACTAACATTCCATTGAAGAGTTCCACCCATAAGCTCCAAGTTGTCAGCAATGGATGCTTCTTTTGCATTGGCTATGTTGTATAGGCCTGGGAAAGCTTCCTTAAGAATCATTTTTCCGCACCAAACATCATCCCAAAATCTGATTGTAGACCCATCTCCTGGATCGAAGAATGGATAACTCATGATAATATAACCTCACTTCAAACTTTCTCCTTTCGGAAGGAATCCAACATATTCTATCTTCATCTCCTTGTCTTAATATCAGAGAATGCAACAAACTCAAAGAAAGAAGAGACCAAATCCACCTTCCAACCATGTACAGGTCTACTAAAAAAATATATTCCATTAAGATTTCCATTTTGGGCGCAAAATACTAAACAATTCCCGATAAAATATCTTCAAGGACCATTTCCCACACTACAAAATCACGACAAAACCTGACCTTTGACCCATCTCCCACCTCATATCTAACAAATCTTGAAATAAACTTCTCACCCCCTCCTTATATATTTCCACACTCCCACTCCGAAGAGCGCCTGCTACCTCCTTAGAACACTATTTTTTTATTTTTTGATGAATAATATCAATTTTATTGAAAGAAAAGGGCAAATGCCCCATACACAAAAAGTATACAAGAGAGCCAAACTAAAGGCTACTACAATTTAAAAAACAAAAGTTAGAAAACCAAATATTAGAAAAATAAATATCATTGGAGCCAAGAGGTTGCAGATTATGATAAAATTTGGCTGCAGAAGCCTTCTTCATGTTTGAATTGGCCGTTAAGAAGACCAGAATGCTAAAGAAAATAAAATAGGAATCTTACAAATTGAGGAAAACTTGGACTCATTAATATTATATGTTTTCTTTCATCCACGTTTAAAGTGAGCAATATCTTCCTATGAATCTCTCACAAAATTCAAATTTAAGTCTGAGACCTGTGAATAAAGGACCAGTAAAGGAACTTGAATAACAACTAATGTTTGAAATTCAAGTCCGGATAGGTGGAAAGTAGTAGCAAGGGTCAACTGAAGTTAAAGAATAGAAGTCCCAACTAGAGGCAGTGAGAACTGAGATCACATACATGATGTGACAATTATTTCACAGACATTCTAATTCTTCCAAACATCTACAGTTCCTTTGTAGCATAAATGACCACATGTAGAGCTTAATTTGATAGGGGAGTTTGTTCCCCTATAATGCGTTGCAGCCGACAAATTTACCAACTATTCACTAATGAAATTTAACAAGATCAATTTTTTTTTTTCTTTTTTCTTTGATGGTAGGGTAGCAATTTCAAATGAAATTGCTGTGCCCGTTCTTTTTCTGTTTCTATAGCTTTTAGTACCTATTTAGGTGTACACATTAAATATTCATCTATTCCATAAAGTTCTTAAGGAAGCTGCCACAACATAGAAAAATGCAGAACCAAACTAATGCAATTGAAGATTAAAGATGTCTTTACCACATGTATACTTATCAGCTTATGTATGCGATTAAAATCTACTACCATCAGCTATAAGTTCATATCCGACCATCAATTTCAGAGGCAAAACTAGTATGAGGAACATGAAAATATTCACCATTTGGCTTTTATTATATAAGCACAGTTTTAAGCATGGTTCTTTTGTCATTGACAATATAAGATGAAAACCATTTTACACATATTGTGACAACATGGGGATCTCAACAGAATTTATAATCAAATCCATGAACAATATAAGATCAAAACTACGGTGTCAAAAAAAACCTCGCTTGGTATATAATACGCCAGTGTTAGGAAACAGCAACATGAGACACCGAATTTCTCCGCACAAGGCGGGACGACTTGTTCTTCTTCACATAAGAGGAATTCCAGTCCCCACCATCCTGAGCATAATAATCCATGGGATAATCCCCATTTCCACACCCACAGCACGACTCGCTCTTGCCACAGCACCCCGTGCCCGAAGTCACCCCCACACTCTTCTCCCACCAACCGGGTACAAAGCCGAGCGCAATCTCGGCCTCGAACGGAGTCAAGAGCGGCTTCTGAAAAGCCTCACCCCAATCAATGGACAACCTAGGACACGCTATCTGAATCCAAGCATCCACGGAGTCCCCGAACAATGCCATCCGCTGGGGACTAATTTCCGACATCAGAACAACCGTGTAATCGAAGCCATTCTCTTCCATTCTCCGCTCCAACCTCTCGAGAATCCGAGGATTCCCTTGCCTCCCCAACGTCCCCAACACAATGCCCCAACTCTTGGCCTCCCTCCTGGCCCTCAAAACGGCACTCTTTCTCGCCTCCTTCATGCCCTTATGATCATACTCCTCTGAGAATAACTTTCCGATGTAGGGGTCGTAGCGAAACGCCCTAATGCACGGGTTCGCTATCATCATCGCTTCCAGATGGAACCTCCCGTCCGCCACGAACACTATCACGCTCTCCTCCTCACCATCCGTGCGAATCCTCGGGGCGGTGCAACCGAGGACCTCGCCGGCCGATAACGGCTTCGATTGCGGGATCGAGACCCGGAAACCGTGGTTTTCCAGCTCGGGCTTGATGGCTCGGATGGCCGAAGCGAATTGGATGGTGCCAGCGAGGACGAGGGTTTTGGTGGTGGGGAGATTGAGGGTTAGGGTTTGCAGGAGGCGGTGGGTGTCGATTAGGATGTCGACGAATACGTATAGGCAAGGGATGGAGGTGCAGTCGATGGGGACCAAACAGCTGTGGCCGTAGTGGATGAGGAGGTCGGCGCCAAGGGCGGAGGCCGAGAGGTCGTCGACGCAGCAGGCGCCGTAGGTGACGTCGCCGAGGATGAAGCAGTGGGAGACTTTGGCGAAGGAGGTGAGGATGTCGGAGAGGATGAGGGAGTACATGAGGAGGCCCTCCGGGAGCTGGAGGGCGACGCGGTTGGCGTTGGTGGAGAGCGCGCGCCAGACGCACTTGTGGACCTCGAAGTTGTAGTTGGAGGGGAGGAGGGCGATGGCGGCGTTGAGGGCTGGGTTGTTGAGGATGGAATCGGGGATTTGGCTCTTCACGAAGCGCTTTGGGGTGCCTCTTGCCCTTCCCAAGATCGGTTTCTCACTGACTGTAGATTGGTCTTCCTTGCCCTGTTGCTGTTGCTGTTGCTGCCGCTGCCGCTGCTCCTGCAGCTCCATGACTCACTTCTTCGGTTCTGATTCTTGTGAAGGAGTAAATATACTCTTGTTTTCAAAAAAAAATTTTAATTTTTTTAATTTTAATTTTTAATTTTTAATTATGATTCAGTTTTTTACTTGGACCGTGACTCCCTTCCAAAGGGAGGCTAAATAGCGTATAATGGTCCATTTTCGGTCATCATTTATCCACATTTTCGGTAAAAATAAAAATATAAAAAATAATATTGAAGTAATGCCGTTGGATCGAAATTTTACTCGTTCATAAATAATGAAAGTACAAAAAAAAGATTATCATGATACCGGCCGATTGTCAATTTTATGACTTTATTTTATTTTGGATTAGTTTTGCTTTATAAGTCCCTTGGAAGAGTGTGTGGTGGACGCACGCTCCTCCGAGAGCGGCCTTTTTTTGTTTGGTCAGCGATTCTAGGTAAAATTTTGACCTTGAATAATATCAGAAAGCATCACTTCATTGTTTTATGTGACAAACATGTGTTGCATGTGCAAGAGGAGTGAAGAGATGGTGGATCATCTCCTTCTTCATTATGAGGTTGTTTCTGCTGATCTGCTCTGTGGTATGCCATCTTTAGTCGCTTTGGGATGGCCTGGGTGATGCCTAGACTGGTATTTGATTTACTAGCCTGTTGGTGGTCTTTGGGAGGAAATGAACAATTGGTGCTTTAAGGACTTAGAAAGGTCTTTGTAGGACATTTTATCCTCTTGTTTTCACACTTTGTATCTTTGAATTGTGGCATAGCTGTCTCTGTTGTCCATTACTTATGATGATTTCCTTACTCGCTTTTCTTTTTCTAGTTAGATGATCTTTTTGTATTCTCCTTGTGGGTCAGTAGTTATTACTTTTCAAAAAATATGTTCAAAAAAAAAAAAGGTTTAGCTTTAATTATTTTTTTTTTCTTTATTAGGATTAGGTTACTATTGCTACTAAGATTATGTTTACATTCTTTATAAAAGATTTATTTTCTATAAATAAACTAGCTTATAATGTAAAACTCACTTAATTAAATCATTATAAAATCAAATAATTTTTCTAAAAAATCGATGAAGGTTGTGTTTTTTTCTTAACGCATTTTGATTAATTTCTTTTGCTACGTCAAAGAAGCAGGGGAAGAGAAGTGTTTGATGAAAGAAGGAGATGGTGGTTTATTTATAGGCATATTCTTTTTTTCTTTTTCTTTTTTCGGCCCATTTATAGGCGATATTCAGGATGTTTAGAAGATATTTTTCTTTCAAACTTATCTTATTACTATCTTACTTTCTAACATAAATATCATTTGCCCAGGTGGCAAAACTTGAGATCAGCTGCTTCTCATACATAAAATGGTGACTTTGGCTTAGGGCACTAGCAACGATTTTTCTTTGATTTTCTTTAAATTTTAAAAAATAAAATTATTTTTTGCTTCTATATTCAAATTCACTTCATAATTTTTCTTACATTTTTTTATATCACTAAAATATTATTTCTTTACAAAATATAAGTTCCATACCTACCATTCATTTTTTTACAAAATTCCAACACATTCCTCCAATAAAAGGCAAAAAGATGAAAGGTGAGAGAGAAGATAAATGTTTATACCAATAACACTATAACATTTTCAATATTTAGGAAAGTTGCTGCAAGTAACTTTGTGTTTCTTTAAAATTTTTCTTATATATAAGGAAGTGAATGAGTTATAGAGCGTTTGTTACTAATACTCTTAAAAACCAATTAGAATAAGCTAATCGTCGGTTTTATATATAGACTTCTATTTTTTTATGTATCTATACACATATATTACTACTTCTATTCTTATTTACCAACTTCTATCCAACTTCTCTTAATTTATTACATCAAACCTCTTACTTAAACAATTAATACTAATAATATTATAATTTAATCTTTTTTTTTTTTTTAATTTAGATTAACTCCTTGAATATTTAATCTGTTAAATTAAACTATTTTATCACTTAAATGACCCAATAATATCATTAAAATATAACTCCTTGGAAGATCAAGATGCAGTGACAGAGACTAACGACATCAAGCGTAGGCGGACACCAAAAGGCATGGGATGATGGGAATGGGTGCAGCTATACGTGACGCTACAAGGAAAGTTGATTGCAGCACGAATGCACGATGCCTAGCAATTCGGGCCACCTCAACCCTTCTGCTGCTGAGGCGGTGGCAGGGGTCCAAGTTGCACGCTTCTGTCAGGAGGCCCATCGTGAGGCGCATGGCCTATCCCAGGTGGCTGCTAAACAGGGGCAGGGTAGGTCTTGGATGGGAGTCATCCCTTATTGTATGACGAGATTATTTTAGTAGAGCAATCTGCTTTATCTTTTTGATTGATTAATACAAGTGATCATGAATTATAACTCAATAATAATAATAATAATAATAATAATCTCTCATAAAAGTAGAGCTTATAACTCCGTTTACTTCGACATAAAATGGTTGTCAGAAAATGATTTTTGCATTTTACAATGTTTACTACGATATAAAATAGTGGTCAACGAAAAATATTTTTCATTTGACTGAAAATTCCTTTTTAATTTTTGGAAAATGGTTTACAGTTTTGAAAACCATAAACCATTTTCCAAATCAACGGATACTGCCAAGACCCGCCTAGGATCTTGCCGGGACTTGCTTGGGAATTGCTCGGGAATTGATCGGGTCTCGCTCGGGACCCTGCCAGGACCTGCCCCGGGACTCGACCGGACTTGAACGGGACTCGCCTGGGACTTGACCAAGTTCCACTCGAGACTCGACTGGGACTCACCTAGGACATGCCCGGAACTTGCTCAGGACCGGTCTGAGACTTGACCGAGACTTGATTGGGACCCGACCAGGACTTGCTTGGGACCTGCCTGGGACCCTGCCGGGACCTAACTGGGAACAGATAGGATCTACTCGGGACTTGACCGGGACTCTCTTGGGACTTGACTGGGACCTACCCGAGACTTGACAGGGACCTCGCCGGGACCTCACTGAGACCCGACCGGACCTGATTGGGACCTGCCCAGGACTTGATCGGGACCAGCCCAGGACCCTGCCAAGACTTGATTGGGACTTGCCCTTACCTACCCTGCCGAGACTCTTTACCTTCCCCAAAAATATTTTCTGACGGAAACCATTTTACGTTGAAGTAAATGGAGCCTAATAACTTCTAACCAATATTTATTCCTTTAAATATTTATATACCCTCATAAATTTCTTAATAATTAATATCATGCCTATTATGAATATTACTATAATCTTTTTATCAAATTAACATCTCATAAACGAGGGATTAAAATCTAGGGTGCTACATAAAGGCTTTCTTTTGGTGGACTTTATTTCTTAGTTTTTGTTATTATGTGTGCACTTTGGATGTACATTAGGTTTAAATTCATTTGAAAACTTAGCTACTTATGATGCATCTTTCTATTGGATGTCCATTTTGTCGTTGAAATTACAAATCGGACATCAAGATCTATGATTAGACTAAGACCATGTATCAGCAATTAGTCGCCAAATTCTGATTAAGGGTGTGTTTGGCAAAGGCTTTTGGGGCCCCAAACTATTTATCAATTTTTTTATTTTATTTTCCCAACATTCTTACTTTTTATATTATATCAATCATTTTTTATTATTATTCAAATAAAAAATCACTACAAAATAATTTTTTTTTTCACTTTTCCATTACATATATTCTTACTTTTTCACTTGTCTAAAAAAATAGTATTCTTACTTTTTTTTCACATCAAGCTATAGTATCGGCCAAAAACTTTTAACAAACACACCCTAAAATATGCCAAATATCCACCCGACTCGGCCTTAAATGAAAAGTGAGGATATGGCCCACTACAAAAACAATGCAGGTGAGAATAGTGTGGAGATCGATGCGGTTCGGCTATTCCCTTAGACCATATCCAACTAGTGGATGACACGTTGCGTGGGACCTCACTATATGACATGATGCAATTTGAGCATCATGCACAACTAAAACATGCCTAGCCAGGGATTGACACCATGCCATAATGAAAGGTCGAAATGATGCCTGACATGAAGAAGAGCAATCAATTTAGGTACACACTGTAGATGCTCTAATGTCTAATGTTCTTGATTTCTTTTCAAAAAAATCGTACTCACTTAAGCATTAAAGACAACCCCCGTTAGGAACCCCAACAAGTCTCTAAGCTTATAAAGATACTGTATTTCTAAGTAAAATTGTGTATTCACGGTTGCCATTTCATATGGCTTGTATTGAGATTTATAATGTTTACAGATAAAGTTGTAATACATGACTGGACCTAAGATAACTACACAATACAAAAGAGATAGATGATAAGATTATTACAGAATGATAAAGGAATACAACCAAAACACTACGTTGGAACTTATCCTTTATCTACACTTTGAATAGCTAGCTTATCATTAGGATCACAATTATCCTTTGCAGATGTTTGAATGTTTGAATTTGGAGTTGATTTATTACATGCTTCAATATCCCCCCGCAAGGTCAACAGAGTTGATCGAACGTTGTGCTTGGTACAGAAATTCTAAAACCGAGTTGAAACAATAGGTTTAGTGAGTACATCAACAATATGGTCTTTGCTTGGAATGAACAGGATTTGGAGAGATTTACAAGCTACATGATCATTGATGTGGTTTTTTTGTGTGCAAAAATATCAATAATAAAAATAACCACTTCACAATATAACGAATCCCTGTAGGATAGGGCTATATTGAGGGTGTCGAACCTCAATGGCTGCATAGGAAGTGTTATTAAGCTTTTTAAGATTAAATATAACTCAATTTAAAAGATGATGGATTTGTTTTGTTTTTAAACTAAATGCATAAAAGTAAAAGTAAAGATGAATAGTATGAGAGATAGAATAGGGGGTTGATTTCACCACTAACCGCATAACAATGGTCAATCATAAATTAATAAGGGAAATTCATATTATGCATGATATAGGGCTCGTCTTAGTCGAACAGTCAAGAAATTACCATCATTAAGAAATAAGTATAATCCATCTTCGGTTGGCACGGACCGTCCACCTAACCACTAAGATCTGGTACCATCCGTCTTCCCTAAGTATGGATTATCTAATTCCTTAATAGGCTACACACAATCAATGGATAAGCATAACCCATCTTCGGTTGGCACGACCTGTCTACCTAAATTACACTAAACTAGGATATAGTACAATCAGTCTTCCCTAGGCATAACCTATCAAATCCTATTGATCATGTGTCAATTAAAACTGTTGTATAACAATCATTCATATAATCACAGAAAATATGAAAGATTAAGTTCAATCAATATAAAAGACTTTCTAAGACAAGAGAAATATTTCATAATGATTGAATATAAACATTAAGATCAATTCTCATAGTTATACAACCATCATGCATATAGAAAAATCCAAATTAAAATACAATTAAACCATTGTTACTTGGAAAGGGCTACATTAATGCCCTATTACGAATTAGTTGCCCATCCTGGTGCTGGGATGGCCTTTTACCATATTTCTCTTCTCTTCAACTCTCCAAGCCTCCAAGAAGATAATTTCTATTTAAAACTAAGCATACCTCTCTTCAAGGCTTAGGGGCCTACTTATAGGAGTAGAATAACCCTAGGAATTCCTAGAAAAATTGTAGATAGTCTCCTAGTTGGACTAGGAGATTGAAAACCCTTTCCTAGGTAGAATTTAAGTTTTGTCACATTCTAGAAAGCCGAGTGCGCTTGAGCCTAGGGGGATGTGCACTCAAGCTTAGGCGAGAATGTGCTCGAGCCCTGGTTAGTATGTGCTCGAGTGCATGTGTGCTCGAGCCTAAGGACTTGCGCACTTGAGCCTAGGGCTGAGTGGGCTTAATCCCAGTGCTGCCAGTAGCTTCTCAAAATGCGTTTTAAGCCCAAATTCAATGGTATTTCTTGTATCTTTATTAAACACCTGAAAATACTAAAACAACACCAAGTCAAACAAATAACAATGCAGGGATTAACACATGCGAGTTAATGGGCTTAAATGTGCAACATTCGTTGCACATCAATCACGTACGAAGTGGAAATAATTTCCACATGTTTGGTTCTCGCATGGAACATAGGGTTGACAGAAAGATAGTTGCTTCAATATTATCATACCATAATTTTGGTGTGGATGTGAGTGAGAGACCGAGATCCTGGAGTAAGGCTTGAATCCAAAGAATTTCTGCAACGGTGTTTGCCATGGCTTTGTATTCAACCTCGGTACTTGATCGTGAGATAGTTGGTTGTTTCATGGAGCTCCATGAAATGAGATTAGACCCCAAGAAAACACAGTATGCTCTAGTAGATTTGCGGTCATCGGGGTAGCCAATCCAATCCACATCAAAGAAGGCCTCAAGCTGGGAAGTGGTGGTACGTTGCAGCAATAACCCATGATTTACCATGTGTTTAAGATATCGGAGTATCCGTTTAATAGCTTGCCAGTGCACCTTGGTAGGGCGATGCATGAATTGACAAACTCTATTGATAGCAAACGCCAGGTCTGAACGATTAAGGGAAAGATATTGGAGGGAACCTACTGTGTTGCGGTAAAGAGAAGGATCCTCCATTGGGTCACCGGAAGAAAGCATACAGAGAGCTCGACGAGGACATGGGAGAGGATATCGGTTTGGCCTCAATCATGTTCGTGCATTTCAATAGTTCCATAATGTATACGTGTTGAAAAAGTAGTAGTCTAGACTTGAGATGCATAACTTCCACCCCAAGGAAGAAGTTAAGCTAGACGAGGTCCTTAATAGCATAGTCCACACGAAGATGCTTTAGTAATTCATCTATGGCTGATTGATCCGAGGCTGTAATTATGATGCCATCAACTTAGATTAGAATGTAAATAGTGACAATCGCATATTTATAAGTAAAGACTAAAGAGTGATGAATTTGCCTTTAAAGCAACAAAGTTGGGAGAATGTAATGTGCCACTGAGATGCGCAAACCAGGCACGTGGGGCTTGCTTCAATCCATATAGAGCTTTGTTTAGCTTGCACAGACGATGAGGTAGTGAGGGATGGATAATTCCAAGTGGTTGGCTCATGTAGATGTCTTCAAAAAGAAACCCATGTAGAAAGGCATTCTAGATGTCTATTTGTTTCATTGGCCAGCCTGCAGAGTAAGCTACGGAGAGCACAGTGAATTGTGGTTGGTTTGACAACTGGGCTAAATGTTTCATCGAAATCAATTCCTGCTTGTTGGTGAAAACCCTTCGCAACAAGCCTAGCTTTGTATCATAATGCTGGTAGCAACGAGGAGCAGTATGCCCTAGCTTTCCACATAACTGACAGGTGGGATGAGTGGATGTAGGTGCACTCAATGGGAAGAATTATCCATGACCCCAGGATCCAAAGCTATGACCATAGTAACCATGACAACCACCAAAAGGAGAGCCACACGGGGTCCACGGCCATGGTGCTTAGGTGCACGAGCAGAGAGGTGAACTAAAGTTGGAGATAAGGCAACAAATGGGAGATGGTGTTCAATCCACATCTCATGAGCAAGGAGATGGCCGTAGATCTCATCAAGCATTAACGGATCCACTCTGGTGGTAAAAAATATAACAAAGGGATCGTATTTTGATTCTACGCCAGCCAAGAGGAAGGAGACAATCTCAAAATCATTGAGAGGCTGTTCGGCAATGGCAAGATAATCACCCATAGATTTGATATTTTGAAAATATTCAATAATGGAGGAATTACATGATGAGTGCCAAATATTGCATATTTGAGCCCTTTAATTTGTACTTGTTAAGCCTTTAGCTTTATTATTTTATGATGTTTGTGTTAGTTTTGGTGTCTTAGTGTTTTGTAGGTTGTTAAGGAAAAATTGTGCCTTTAAAGTGAAAAATACGGAGTTTTGAAGAAAGTTGGAAAAAGTGCCATAAAAGTAGGATTGAGCGCACCATCCTGCGCTCGAGCATCTGTATGCTTGATCCTAGCTGGGTTGCGCTCGAGTGCACTATTGTGCAAATTTTAATATACTCGAAAGCGCACGAATCGTTTGCAATATAATGTTTTGCAAAGGAGAGGTTGAACCCATAGGGAATTGTGTTTTTGAAAGAACAACTTATATTTAAACTAATTTTATCCTAACCTAGTTCCAAAAAGAGTTTGATTTGGGGTTTTTGCAAATAAAAAGACAAAACATAAACTAAATAAAATAATCTAAGAGATAAAATACAGAGGTTTGGAATCCACACTCACTGAATCATAACAATATACTTCCATGTTCATCAATATTAATATGAAGTTCTTACAATTAAAATCTTAGATATGTATTACTATGCTTCAAACAATTAATGAAAACCATCCCATGTACCCATTCATTGAACAAATCACAAAAGGAATCTAATATCAATTAAGTCATCAGATGTATCCATAAATCACAAAAGATATCCAATTTTAATTGAAACACCAAATGCATCTGTAGAACAAATCACAAGGGATATCCAATTTTTAAGCAAATAAAATCAAGCAATCAATTATGTGAAATTATCTTAAATCATCAAGTGTATCCTTGAATCACAAAAGATATCAAAGAATCATTCCACACATTGAAAATAAGAAAAACAATTGAAATATTAAACCCAATAAAATTAGATAAATAAAGACTAACATAAAAGTGATGTTGTTTTTATCGGTGAGGCTTCATCCCCAGCCTTAGTGGGAGATTTAGTTCTACATAAAAATAAAATCTAAACCTAAACCTAAACCTAAAGAAAAACTAAACTAAAGAGAGAAAAGCCATGAAATTTTGTTCTCCAAACTTCTCTATTTTTCTTGAATGCATAGAGGTCTATTTATAGGCTTAGGAGAGTCCTTAAAGTCCTAGTAAATCTAGATAATTCGGAGGTCTGTCTCCCAGTCCAAATAAAAGTCTAAAATCCCAATCTGGCTTGGAAAAGGAGTCTTGCCGCCTTCTGATTGCGCGAGTGCGCTCGAGCGCAATGCCAATGTGCTCGATCGCACTCGTGCCTGCGTTCCTTCTTCTGCGGTGCAGCGCTCGTGTGCTGATATTGTCTTGTGGTCATGGGTGTACTCAAGTACAACCGATCTGGGATTGAGCGCACATGTGTTCGAGCGCTAGATGGTGCGCTTGATCGCGCTGGATGGTGCGCTTGATCCTACCTTGAATGGCAATTTTCCAGCTTTCTTCCAAACTTTACATTTTTCTCTTTAAAGCTGCAATTTTTCTTAAACAACCTATAAACCACTAAAAACACAAAACTAACACAAAACATTAGATTACGACACAGCTAAAGGATTAACTAATGTAAATTAAAGGGCCCAAATATGCAATATTTGGCACTCATCACGTGCCTACGCCCACCAGCAAGCCGCAAGTGCCCAAGTGCTGCGCTGCAGGAGAAGAATTACATGATCGAGTGTGATCAAGCGTACTAGCCATGCGCTCGAGCGCACTCGTCTGCCAGATATTCCCTAGTGCCATTTTTTTTAGGGTTTTTTAACCCTAGAGACCCCTATAAAATGACAGCTAAGCCTTAAGAAACAGAGGCGGGGGGAGACCAAGTCCGAATTTCAACAGTTTTTCTCCCTTTTAGATTAGTTTTAGGTTTAGGTTTTATTTTCAATAATCATGTGGAACTAAATTCTAAACTAAGGTTGAGGATGAAGCCCCATTGATGAAGAACTACGCACTTTCATGTAAGTCAATATTATCTGATTTTATTGATTTTTAAGGTTTCAATTGTTTTGCTTTAATTCAATTATTGAAATTACTCTTGGATATCTATTGTGATTCCCGGATACATGTGATGATTTAGGAGAATTTCATTTAATTGTTTTCTTGGATCTTTATTGTTGTGCCAAATACTACCTAAATTAATAGATAATATTTAGTACGTTTTAACTCGCAAGTGCACAAGATCAAAACAATAGTATAGTGCAGCAAGTATGAGGTCAAACCCATGGAGATTGTGATTTTGTTTAGAATTAATTAAAAATATCAAATTGTCACAGATTTGATATTAAGAAAATAAAAAGATATAAAGATAAAGTAAAGGTAAAGGCAGGGCTTTGATATCCACCACTAATTATATTTAGATAATATGTCAATATGCCAATGTTTTGATCATGTTATGTATATCTAATGTTTGTCAACCTAAGGGCATGGGTGTATACTCCTTAAGCTATAAATTTTCCTAAGCAACGAGTTAGGCATGGGTGTATACTCTAACTCTTTTCTTTCCTAAAGGATTTAGCATGGGTGTATACTAAGTTATTCTTTAGAAAAGCATATGTTCTATGGAAATCGACAAACACATGAGGCCTAGGGCATGGGTGTATACTCCCGGTTCCCCATGTTGATTAACCCAAGAATCCGGTGTGGATTCTTTTGTTACTTATGTTAAACCCAGGACTCGGTCATCCAAATTGATTTAACTAACTAGTCCATACCACATGCATATAATGGCCAGTCACATACATATGAGGAATTCATGAAAACAGGAATTAATCAAGTTAAATATCACAACATGATCATCACAAAGGCGCCAATATTGAAATATTAAATAAACATAATTAGGGCTTCAATCTAGCCCCCCTTAAGAGTTAGTTACACATAATTAAAATAAAAAGAAAAGAGAAGGGAAAGAAAGAACCGAAAGGTAGCCTCCAATTCCTCTCCCCAAAGTTGTGCCTCTTCCAAGGATCCTCAATTGTTTTTTTAATTGTGAGGCTTAGAGGTCTATTTATAGGCTTTAGAATTCCTTAACAAACTAGTAAACCTAGGAATTTCGTAGGGTTTTAATCCTATTACAATTGGAAGTTGGAAAACCCTAATATGGAAGGAAAGGGAGTCTGTCCGTAGCTTCTAGAATTCTCTAGCGCACAGGTACGATCGATCGCAACCCGTGTGTCATCGATTGCAAGTGCGACCGATCACAAGTCACCTGCGATCGATCACACTACCAGAAACTCCAACTTTTCCAAAATTCTCTCCTTGAGCCTAAATCTTTCAGATTTACTTCATTTTCTTCCAAAAGCATACAAAAGTATGGAAAACACATAAAATAAGTAAAATAGCATAAATTAACCAAAACTAAAGGATTAAAAAATGTAAGTTAAGGGCTAAAAATATGAATATTTTGGCACTTAACACATTAAACTAAAATTGGATATCTATTCGTGATTTGTTCGATGGATACAATTGATGATTTGGTTTAATCCGGATATCTTTTGTAATTTATATAATGGATGGATACATCAGATGATTTAATTAAATTATGAAGCATGGTAAGACATATATATGATTTTATTTGTGAGAATTTTAGATGGTATTGATGAACATGGAATGTGTAATTCCGATTTGGTGAGTGAGGATTCCACAACTTTAGTATTTTATCTTTTGATTATTGTTATTGTTATTTAGTTTATGTTTTCTTTATTCAAAATATAAAATCTCTTGTAACTAGGTTAAGATTTTAATTAGTTTAGATATAATTTGTTTGTCAAAAACACAATTCCCTATGGATTCGACCTCGAACTTGCAAAAGCAATATTACAAACGACTCGTGCACTTACAAGTATCATTTAAAACTCACAACATTACCCTTCTTAGAAATGGCGAGATGATAATGAATCTGCATCACATGCACCCGAGATTGAGAGGCAAACATTAAGGTATTCCAGAGAACAACTGGAGTGGCACATCCAACTGCATGAATAACAAAAGGCTCTGTCAAGGTGGAGATCAACACATTGAGGATCATTTGATGCCGTTGAGTCCACATGAAAAATTTTGGGTTCAAGATGGTAGGAGGAGTACCCGGTTCTGTGCTGGGATTTGTAATAATTTGAGGTCGAGGAAGAAAGGAGCAATCCACAAAACAGTAAGCCTCTTGTCATTTAAGATAAGCCAAAATCTGAGTTTTTCAGGAGCTGAAATTATCCTTGGATAATTTATTGTAGAGGGCAGGATTCATGTTTGGAACAATGAAAATAGGGGGTTGTACGGGTGGTGGTGGTGGGGTAAGTGGGTTGTTGGTTTTGGTGGAGGAATCAGAGGAATGAGCCATGAGAGAAAAAAATAATGAGATGTTGGTCTATATGGCCTCTGCTACCATATAAAGACATTGTATGTTTGAGTAAATTGTGTATTCACTGTTGCCATTTCATATGGCTCGTATTGATATTTATAATCTTTACAGATAGAGTAGTAATACACTACTGAATCTAAGATAACTACACAATACAAAATAGATAGATAATAAGATGATTGTAGAATGATAAAGGGAAACAATCAAAACACTACGTTGGGACTTGTCCTTTATCTACACTTTGAATGGATGGCTTATCATTAGGATCACAATTATCCTTTCCTGATGCTTGAATATTTGAATTTGGAGTTGATTTATTACATGCGTCAGTAAAGCTTACTTCCACTTTCTATCTTCTAGGCATTCCTAATTTGAGATTTGGGTGTGATCAACTGCATCATTAGTTGGCGTCATCTATAGGAACCCATTTTTATTTTCTTAAACAAAAGATCATATGTTGAACACTAGATCAATGCTAGGAGGAATCACACTTGCCCCTCGATCTAGTAAGATTCCCAATACCAACGTGAATGGTGAAAATGATACAATAAACTAGAATGTGAGGAACCGAAAACGAATCTTCGAGCATGATTTAAAGGGGAAACAATTAGAATAGCTCAAAATGGGTACCCGCGTAGATGCACATCTTGATGATTTACAAGCTAGGTTGGACGGGGGTGGTGAAGACCATGAACGGCGAGCACTCCACCACGGTGGAGAGGTCCTAGAAACAAATCTCCCTTTCCTTCCCAAGATAATGGACCTCACATTCCCCAGAAGTTCAAAATGCCCCAGATAGAGATGTATGGTGGCTCCAATTACCCCGCAGATCATTCGGAAACTTATAAGGCCCATATGCACATGCATCCAGTTCTTTTTAAAAATATTGTATGTTAAACACACAATTAGCCTTTATGTGGTATTTTCTAGTTTCAAACCATAGTACCTCAATCAGCCATAAAACTTTTGTGTTCTTACACTAAGTTTTTGAATAATTGTACATAAAAAAAATAACAAAATAAATTTGATTTTGTTGTTTAAACATAAACTTGAAAACAATTTTCAAGAATTGTAAAACCACATGAATTAACCTTGTAAAATTAATCCTTTTGCGTTTCCAACATGTTATCACCCATGACATTGTTTGTGCAATATGAATCTTGACCTTTCATTTTATTAGCTGAAGAAGTTAAGCTATATATATTCTCTTCATTTTATAAAGTCTTAACCATTATTTTATAAAGCTTAGTTGGAAGTTCTGAGCTTCTTGTTATGTTGTTGGCCTTAATCTTGGTTTAAACATGGGTTAGCATTTCATTCTTGTTGGAAGTATTTCATTATGCATGAAGATGTTATTTTGAGCTAGGATATGTTAGGAACCTTGTTGTAGCCTTACAACTTTCTTAGGAGTGATTAGAAGGCTATTTGGTTTGAAATGAGTTTTTGGGAGAACGTTCGGCCAAATGTGCGAACGCTAAATGTTCGGCTTTGAGCCCGAACATTCGATAGGTTGGCAAAATGTTCAGGTAGAAACTCAGATTGGACATTTTTAGGTTTACGACTTGTTTTAGCTTGGGTTTAGAACTAATGATAGGTCTTTTCTCAGTATTCGATGTTATGGAGCCTCAAGGGGATTTTATGAAGGAGCCTTATAACCAGGTGAGTACAAATTCACATGAATACTTGTTACTTTTTTCACATTGCACGATTATTTTATAATACATTTTGGATCACTGTGAACGCTATTTTGGGAAAACATCTGTTGATTAAGCAAGATAATGAAATGATGAGATTTGTAAAAGCATGTATGTAAAAGAGGGATAAGATTAATTGCATCATATAACATGGTATATTCATACATTCTAAATAATGGCCATGGGCTTATTATACAGGTTAACTTTATGATCAAATTTATGTGTGTGTGTTTATATGGGCCTTGGATCCAATGGTTTTTTGTGATCGGTGTAGCCATGTTTAATTGGTTGATCACTATTGGACTAACATCGTTAGTAACATGGGCCACCCAAGGTCGGATTCGGTCGGGTTGCTAGTGATGCATGGTAGCGTAAAATTTCTAGGGCACCAATATTGTATTATAGGTCCCTTGGAATAGTGCCAACCCTGCCGAGAAGGGTTAATATCTCGGGTAGACCATGTAGTTGAACTATGACATGATTCTCATATTACAGCATATATTATATCTATATTGCATCCATGATGAACTGTCACTCATAATGTTGCATGTGCTATATAAACAACTGAGTTCACCATTTAATTATGGATACGTCATATGCATTTATACTCATTATGTTGTCGGACTTACTCTTGTATTCTTTCCCCTTTTTTCTCCATATGTACATCTATGCTATCATACATAGTTTAGCAGAAGATGGATATCACGAAGCATCCGATTATTGTGGAGGACTTGATCCGAGTGACGCTTGAGGACTTATTGCGAGCTTAGGCGGGTGCTCATGGTAAGTGATGTGTGCAAATTTAATAACTCGCAAGCGCACGAGTCGTGTGTAGTGTAGATTGTGCAAGTGCGAGGTCGAACCACATGAAGTTGTGTTGCTAAAATTAATTTCTATTTAAACTAACTTTATTTTAACCTAGTTCCGCAGTTTTGAATAATGTCGTGCAAAATAAAATAAACTAATTAAAATGATTAAAAAAAATTAATGGAAAAAAACTAAGGGTTTCCAAATCCACCTTGCCAAATCGAACAACACATTATTGCATTTTATACATACAACCGAAAAGCAATAAGTTTTATACATTGTTCAAATTTGTAGATATGAATATTAAATCATTTGATGAATCCAACCGTTAAACGAATCGCAACGAATATCCAATTAAGATCAAATCATCCACTGTATCCGTTTGATATACAAATCACAATGGATATCCCTTCTCAATCAGATCATTAGATGTATCCATGGATGAAACACAACGAACGTAAAACCTTGCGTGAATAAAAGACACAACATTCAATCAAATGAAATTAATGAAGCAATTGAATTGAATTTGAACAACAATTTGATCAAACATTGAATTGTATACATAGAACGACAAGAACATGATTGTTTATCAATGACGAGGCTTTATCTTCAACCTTAGTTAAAGGTTTTAGCCTCTCATGATTACAAAACTCATATTAAAAATGAATTAAAATCATAGAAAACCTAAAACTTACAAAGAGAAACGTAGACGGAGCGGAAGAACAACAATAGGTCGAAAATTGGCTTTAAACGGTGCCTCCCAATGTGTGTTTACAAAAGAAATTGTAATATTTAAACTAAAAATTAGGGCTTCAACACTGCCAGGTCAGCGCGGGAGGGCTCGATCGCACACTAGGTGTGCTCGAGTGCACTCGGGCATGTGTTAGGGTTTTTGCGGCACAACACTTGGGTGCTGCACGTCTGGGTGATTGCATGAGTGCGCTCGATTGCAGTGTCCCTGAGCTCGAGCGCACTTCCAGAGAATCCTCTACTTCACTTCTTCAATTTCTTTGCAATTTCCACAACAAAGACTACAGTTTTCTCTCAATGACCTACAAAACACTTAAAACATCAAAACTACCCAAAAACATTAGAAAATAACAAAGCTAAGGATTTAACAAATACAAGTTAAGGGGCTAAAATATGCAATATTTGGCACTCATCAAATACCCCCAAACTTACATTTTGCTAGTCCCTTAGCAAAACAAAATGAAAAACATAATTGAAAATGAAACATAAATCTACTATTGTGGGAGAGACGGTTGCATTTAGCATTTACAACAAGCCTTTTAAACCCCTAGGCATCCCTAGAGGATGAATGAAGTCTCGTGAGGGTTTAACAGCAATGATACCCACTAACATTTTAAGTAATATGTCATTGGCAAACACAAATATACTCACAAACACATGGTTCTCACATCATGAGCAGGTTTAACAAAGTAAACACCACAATCACATCAACAAGTCAACCACAAATCATTCCACTCAAAGTTGAAAATTTGAGACAGTACATGTTCCAATAAGTACAATGTGAAACTAGCATACAATCATAAGGCTTCAATTTTTCTCTCAAAGTTTGGTGTACCTCAAAATCCATAGAAATTCAGACAGATGAAAACACCCAAGGCTTAAATCAAGATATGCATTTATTTATGTAGGCTGTGCAGTGCTTGGCTCCCTTAAGCTTTCTAATTGCCCTATATAACGAGTGTTGGGCCAGTGACTCCCAAACCAAATGGTTTTAGGGCACTAGATGTAAAAACATCCCTAAGGGCTTAATTACTCAAGTCAACAAAGCTATGAAGCCGAACTAGCCTTACAATCTACCAAATTGAATTTCTCATCTTTTTACGTGAATACTCACAGACGCTATGCTAGTGTGCTTGTGATCCAACTCAGACATGTGAAGCCTCTCTTGACTCAGATTTCTAATGACATGTAGTGTTCAAAAAGTTAAACACACCAATGACATACAAACCACAGTTATGATGTAGCTCATGCGCAAACAACAACATAGCACAATTTTTTTATTTTTTTTGAAAAGAAACAACAGAAATAAACAAAACAACCAAAATAACAAAGAAAAAGATAGAAAGGTCTACCCCACCCCCAAACTAAAATGACCCATTGTCCCCAATGTGTCCAGAAATACAATACCGAAAGGGCGGCTCAAGGCAGGTGTAACATAGGAGAATGCTTCCCCAAACTTGAATTGTAGACATTTGACCTAAAAAACGCCACAAAAACAAAAACAAAACAAACAAACAAGATCAAATGACTAGGAATGCAAAGAATGAAGGTTGCCTCCCACACGTACTAAGTTTAAGGTCTTCAACCAGACTCTCCACAGTAGACGACAATCACTCAGGATAACTAGGATCCTCCAACAGTGTCGTCTCAATTTTTGGACTCTTCAACTCCAAGAATGGTTTCAGCCTTTGTCTATTCACCTGGAAAGTGCTACCACTCTTCGGATCCTCAATCTCGTTGGCCCCATGAGTAGAAACTGACCGAATGATGAATGGGCCTGTCCATTGAGATTTTAGCTTGCCTGGGAAAAGATGCAGCCGTGAATTGTACAGAAGTACTTTCTGACTAGGCTAGAAAAGATCAATCAAAATGCTTTGGTTATGAGCCTTCTTCATCTGTGCCTTGTATGACCTTGCACAGCTATATGCATCATTCCTCAACTACTCGATCTCATTGAATTGGAGCTTTCTTTATGAGCCAGCCTTCATAATATTGAAGTTCAGCTGCTTGGTGTCCTAATATGCTATATGCTGCAACTCCATAGGAAGGTGACATGCTTTACTGTACACAAGACGATATGGAGACATGCCAATCGGGGTCTTGAATGTTGTACAGTAAGCCCGTAGTGTATCATTCAATCGCAAAGACCAATATCCTTTCTTGTAGGATTGACAGTTTTCACCAAAATTCTCTTAATCTTGTGATTTGAAATCTTGACTTGTCCACTCGTCTGTGGATGATAAGGGGTGGCAACCTTATGCGTGATGAAATACTTCTTCATCAGCTGCTCAAAAATCCTGTTGCAAAAATGCTTGCCCCCATCACTTATGATTGCTCAAGGTGTACCAAAATGAGCAAAGATAGTGTCCTTTAAAAAATGGACCACAACTCTATCGTCATTGGTCTTGCATGCAACAGCCTTGACCCATTTGGACACGTCACAACAACGAGGATATAGAGAAAGCCAAAGGAGTTCGAAAAAGGTCCTATGAAATCAATACCCCATACATAAAAAATGTCCACAATCAATAGATGATTGAGGGGCATAATATTCCTCCTAGAGATACTCCCTAGATTCTGGCAACATTCACATGCAGCACAATATGCACGAGAGTCACGAAAAAGGGTAGGCCAATAAAATCCACACTGCAAAATCTTTGCAGCGGTCTTCTTAGCACTGAAATGGCCACCACAGGCTTGATCATGACAAAATGAGATGACATTGGATTGGTCATGCTCAAGAATACACCTTCCAATGATCTGATCGGAACAATACTTGAATAAATAAGGATCATCCTAGAAGATGTACTTCACCATGGCCATAAATTTTGACTTATCTTGCTGCCCCCCAATGCAAAGGCATTTGGCCGGTGACAAGATAGTGTACTATATTAGCGAACCATAATGCAGGATTGTGAGCAATGTGCATCAATTGCTAATCAGGGAAGGTCTCAGAGATGGGGGTGGCATCTTCAATGAAATCCACAGTCAACCTATACAGATGGTCAGCCACCACATTTTTAGAAACCTTCTTATCACGAATCTCTATGTCGAATTCTTGCAATAACAAGATCCACCGGATGAGACGAGATTTTGCATATTTTTTGGAGAAAAGATACTTCAATGCCGCATGATCCGAGTAGATGATGACTTTCGACCCTAACAAGTAGGATCTGAACATGTCCAACGCAAAAATGACTGCAAGCAACTCTTTTTCAGTTGTGGAGTAGTTGAGTTGTGCGTCGTTTAGTGTCCTGCTTGCATAGAAGATGATGTGGGGGAGTTTATCAACATGCTGCCCCAAAACAGCTCTGACTGTATAATCTGACGCATCACACATGATCTAAAATGGAACACCCCAGTTGGGTGGCTAAATAATGGGTGTGGACGTCAGAATCTTCTTCAGATCCACAAATGCTTTCTTGCAGTCCTCATGAAATACAAATGGGGCATCCTTAACCAACAACTTGCTCAAGGGCCTGGTGATCTTGCTAAAGTCCTAGATGAATCGCCTGTAAAATCCTGCATGGCCCAGAAACGAACGAACCTCCTTTACCGTACATGGGGGTGGAAGGTTGGAAATCAGATCCTCCTTTGCTTGGTCAACCTAAATCCCACGATGAGAGACGACATGCCCTAGTACAATGCCTTGCTTCACCATGAAGTGGTATTTCTCCCAATTAAGCACCAGGTTCTTCTCCTTGCATCACACTAAGACCAAAGTGAGGCAGTGCAGACACTCCATAAAAGATGAACCAAAGACGGAGAAGTCATCCATGAAAATCTCCAAGAAATGCTCTACCATATCCGAGAATATGCTGATCATGCATTGCTGAAAGGTGGCGGGTGCATTGCATAACCCAAAAGGCATGCGACGGTAGGCGAACGTCCCAAATGGACAAGTAAAAGTCATCTTCTTCTAATCTTTGGGGTCCACAGGGACCTAGTTATATCCATAATAACCATCTGAAAAGCAATAGTATTTGTGCCCAGCCAAGTGCTCCACCATCTGATTAATAAATGGAAGTGGAAAATGATCCTTCCTGGTAGCGGCATTTAGTTTGTGGTAGTCTATGCAAACTCTCCATCTTGATTGAACATGAGTTGGGATCAACTCATCATCCTTATTCTTTACTACTGTCAAACTCGCCCGCTTAGGCACTGCATGAATTTGGCTTCTCACTTATTGTCAGAAATTGGATAGATGATGTTTGCATCCAATAACTTAATTACTTCTACTCTCACCACTTCCTACATGGCTGGGTTAAGCCTCCTCTATGGCTCCCTCGATGGCTTGACATTTTCTTCCAAATGTATCTTGTGCATCACCATCGAGGGGCTGATCCCCTTAATATCTTCAATGGTCCAGCCGATAGCCTCCTTGTGCTCTCTCAAAACATCCAATAACTTCTCTTGAGCACCGACCAAATCAGAAGCTATGATCACAGGCAAAGAATCTGCTAGACTGAGGAACTTGTACTTAAGAGTATCTGGTAATGGCTTAAGTTCCTTTTGGGAGGCTTGGGTACTGCTGCCTCCTCCTTCTCATTGCTCACCAGAGGAGCATTCTCTAGAATAGCACCTGCTTGCTCAAGCAACTTGTCTAAGTCCAAATCCTCTCCAAATTGAGCAAGGCATGCCTCCAAGGGGTCCTCCATGCTCGATTCTTCAACCGCGTCCTCAATGATCTCCTCTATCGAGCATACATTCCTTAGTTCATCAAATTCCAATGGTTGCTTCCTGATATGAAAAATATTCAGCTCCACTATCATATTGCCAAAGGAGATCTTCATTATCCCAGTCCTACAATTAATCAGGGCGTTAGCTGTAGCTAAGAATGGCCACCCTAGAATTACCGGCATTTGAATCCCAACATTTGAAATCGGCTCTATGCCTAGCACAATGAAATCCACGGGGAAATAAAACTTATCAACTTTAATCAAGGCATCCTTGATTATTCCCCGTGGAACCTTCCTTGACTTGTCAGCCAATTGGAGTGTCCTCGATGTGGGCTTCAACTCCCCTAACCTTAATGGTAAGTAGACTGAGTAGGGCAAAAGATTCATACTTGCTCCAAGATCCAATAATGCCCTCTCAATTTGGCTGACTCCTATCATGCAAGAAATAGTAGGATACCGAGGGTCCTTGTACTTAATGGGCAACTTGCATTGCAGGATTGAGCTAACCGGCTCAGTCAGGAATGCCTTCTTTGGGACATTCGTCTTCCTCTTGACAATTATCAAGTCCTTCAAGAACTTGGCATAAGACGACACTTGCTGGATGGCATCCAAAAATGGGATATTGATCTGGACTTGCTTGAATACCTCCAGAATGTCTTCAAACTTCCCTCCTTTCTTAGGTCAACCTTTCAGGGTAAGGTGCTTTAGGCACAAATGACCTAGGAGGGTCCTCAACAGCTGGTGTGGCTTTAGATGGCTCAGGATCTCTCTTATCCTTGTTGCCACTCTCTTGCCCTTGTGGCACAGCAGGGTTCTCTTTTGGAAGAACCACTTGATTGTCCACTTGTCTCCCTGACCTTAGTGTGACAATTGATTGCACCTGCTCTTGCCCGTGTGTAGGACCTGATGAACTTCCAATTGCATACTATCCCTTCAGGTTAGGCACGGTCTGACTAGGAAACTTTCCTTTCTCTGTTTCACCCAAGTGACTTGCGATTTGTCCCATCTAACTCTCCAGCTTGGCAATCGCTTGGGTGTTGATCATTGTCACACTCCTCACTTCACTGATGGATTGGCCGGTCATCTTCATGAAATTCTTTAGAGTTTCCTTCAATGACTGTGAGACCGACACTGGCGCTTGAGTGGGAGCTTGGTAAGTAGGTGATGGTTTTGGCTGGGCCGAGCGACAATGAGTAGGAACCGGTGGAAAGCCGAGAGGGTATTGATTGTGAGCATGATGAGGGGCTCCTCCTTGATTCACTGGTTGGTTCTACTTCCATGAAAAAAATAGGGTGGTTTCGCCACCCTAGATTGTATGTCACAGAGTATGGTCCATTTGATTGCTTTCGATAGTTGTTGAAAGCGTTCACTTGTTCCATAGGATACTCGGCAAAAGCTGGCATAGATGGACAATTTTGTGCTAACTGCATAGGACTAGCATAGGTGGAACAGTTATCAACATTGAAAGTGTTGGCAGCATTGATGGACTGACCCACAGTGAGAGCATCAACCTTCTTGGTGAGGGCATCTATCTTTATGCTCAAATCAGTGTCCTCCTTAATCTCATAGATGCCTCCTTTCTTGGGAGCACAAGTGGACCAATCCTGACAACTCGAAAAATCCCACTGCTGTGAGTTGTCGGACAACTTGTCCAATGCATTATAGACTTCATACCCAGTTAGACTAAAAAATGCCCCCCCATTTATTGACTCGATCATGCTACAGTTGGATTGGGTCAATCCTTGGCAGAAGAATTGAACGAGTCTCCACTTCTCATATCCATGATGAGGGCACTTAATCAGCGGATCCTTAAAACGCTCCCAACTCTCAAAAAAATTTTCGTCTTCTTCCTGAGTGAAAGAGCTAATCTCCTTTTGGCTCTCATTCACTTTCGTCATGGGGAAAAACTTGTTATAAAACTTCCTCAACATGATTTCTCATGATGTAATTGATCCGGGCGTGTTGGAATCCAACCATGCCCTGACTTTATCGTACAGGGAGAAAGGGAAAAGTCTAAAGTGGACAGATTCTTCAGAGAAATTCTGAAATTTGAAGGTGGCACAGATGTCCTTGAATTTCTTTACATGACTGTAAGGATTTTCAAGTTCAATGCCATGGAAGGAGGGTAGAAGTTGGATGACGTGTGGCTTCAAATCAAAGTGGGTAGCATTGGTTGGTGGCAACGCTATGCACGAAGGGGAGTTTGTTGCAACTGGTGCGAACAAATACCTAAGTGATATGGTGTAGTCCACATTCCAAGCTCTAGCTTGCTCCACATTTTTCAGCTCTAGCATCCTCATTCTCAACCGTAGGCTACTGCACATTTTGGGGTACGTTTTCCATTTCAACTCTATTCTCACTCTCAACAGGTGCTCTCCGATTTCTCCTAAGGGTTCTATCAATGTTGGGATCTAAGGGTAACAAATTTAAGTTTAGGGATCTCCGACCAAGCGTACACCAAACAACAAATGCTCAAACAAACTCACTAAACAAAAATAAAATATTCACAAAAACGAAGAACAACCAACAAAAGATAATGTAACAAAAAATATATACAAAAATAAACCAAAAGGAAAACGCTAAAACTGTACATAGCTGCTTTTGGTCTATTGTTGCTGGTTGCAGAGGTGCGCTCAATTGCAGGTAAGCTGCGATCGATCCTAGACGTGCTGGTGTGCTCGAGCGGCGATGGCTTGCGCTTGAGCGTCGGTCTGCTGTGTACTCGATTGCAAGTGTGGAAATGTTGAGCATAGGCGAGTGGACAGTGCTACGAAAGGCCCGAGTGCGCTCGAGCACAGGTGAGACACGCTCGATCGCACTGGCAGGGACCTGATTTTTGCCAAACTTGCAACAAAATTCAAAAACAACTTTTTTATTTTTTATTTTATTTTTTTAAGATCAGAATTGTAGAAACAACAAAAAATGAAAATAAAATAAAAATTAAAAATTGCAAAAGACAAATAAAACAAAAATCTAACTAACTAGTAGAAAAACAAAATTAATTTTTACAAACCAAATAAATCTCTGGCAACGACGCCAAAACTTGATGTTTGCAAATTTAATAGCTCGCAAGTGCACGAGTTGTGTGTAGTGTAGTGTTCAAGTCCGAGGTCGAACCACAGGGAGTTGTGTTGCAAAAATTAATTTATATTTAAACTAACTCTATTTTAACTTGGTTCTGCAATTTTAAATAATGTCGTGCAAAATAAAATAAACTAATTAAAATGATTAAAAACAATTAATGGAAAAACACTAAGGTTTTCCGAATCCACCTCGCCAAATCAAACAACACATTCTTGCATTTTATACATACAACTGACAAACATTAAGTTTTATACATTATTTGAATTTGTAGACATGCATATTAAATCATTCGATGAATCCAACCGTTAAACGAATCACAACGAATATCCAATTGAGATCAAATCATCTACTGTATCCGTTTGATATACAAATCACAATGGATAGCCGTTCTCAATAAGATCATTTGATGTATCCTTGGATTAAATACAACGAATATAAAACTTTGCATGAATAAAAGACATAACATTCAAACAAATGACATTAATCAAGCAATTGAATTGAATTTGAACAACAATTTGATCAAACATCAAATTGTATACATAAAACGACAAGAACGTGATTGTTTATTAATGATGAGGCTTCGTCTTCAACGTTAGTTGAAGGTCTTAGCCTCTCATGGTTACAAAACTCATATTAAAAATGAAGTAAAATCATAGAAAACCTAAAACTTACAATGAGAAACGTAGACGGAGCGTAAGAACGACAATGGGTCAAAAAATAGCTCTAAAAGGCACCTCCAATGTGTGTTTACAAAAGAAAATGTGATATTTAAACTAAAAATTAGGGCTTCAACGCTGCTAGGTCTGTGCGGGTGCGCTCGAGCGCCCTTAAGCATGTGTTAGGGTGTCTGTGGCACAACTCTTGGGTGTTGCGCGTCTGGGTGATGGAACAAGTGCGCTCGATCGCAGTCTCCTTGCGCTCGAGTGCACTTCCAGAGAATGCTCTACTTCACTTCTTCAATTTCTTCACAATTTCCACACCAAAGACCGCAGTTTTCTCTCAATGACTTGCAAAACACTTAAAACGCCAAAACTACCCAAAAAATCAGAAAATAACAAAGCTAAGGATTTAACAAATACAAGTTAAGGGGCCCAAATATGCAATATTTGGCACTCATTAGTAAGAGCACTAGCAGCAGACGCCCTATATGCCATTATCTTCCTTATGTTTAGGGAAAATTTCAAAAAAACCACAAAAACTTACTCACAACAGATTCCTTACATTTAACCTACCCTCAAGGGTTACTACAGTGTTTTCCAATGTCTTGGGAACCAAAAGTGGTTCCCTAGACATTATTTTAATATAAACATTTATCTTTCATCTCTCCTATTTGACCCTTTTGTTTTTAATTGGGGAATATGTTGGGATTTTGTGAAAAAAGTGAGGGTAGGTAGGGAACTTGTATTTTGTAAAAAAAATAATATTTTAATGGTATAAGAAAAATGTAAAGGAAGCTATTATGAAATATATTTTCACATGGAAGCAAAAAGTAGTTATGTGCCCTAAACTTAGGGAAAATTGAAGGGAAGCTGCTGCTAGTGCTCTAACTAGTACTTTTCGGTTATGCTATAGACTTAAGAGTCTTGATGTATGCTTGCACATTAAGGTATAGCATGGATCCCTTGTAAAGATGATATGTATTGTGTGATTTTAGCTACTTTGATGATCCTTGGTAGATTTTTTGGTTGTAATAATTAATGTCTATAAAATTTTCATATTTCTTCTGCTTAGTATCTTTTGTTTGAGGAGTAGAGATCCCTTCGTCTTGTTCCTCGCGGAATAAGGCTAGGAGACGAACTGTGAAGTTAATTACCAGTTAATTAATTTTTCGTGGCGTTACACTTATGCATGTGGGTTGAGTTGTGCTTGATCCCATCAGAAGTGAGCTCGAGCCCACTTCTTCAGCATCTCAAAAAATCATGTTTTAAGCCCGAAATCATTGGAATTTCTTGTATTCTCCCTAAGAACTTGAAAACATGGAAAATAACACAAAATCAAAAAGATAACCTTGCTAAGGAATTAACATATACAAATTAAGGAGCTTGAATGTGTAATATTCAGCTCTTATCAGCTTTCCGACCATATTGAAGGGGCACACCCGAAGATGATTCAACATCATGCAGCCAAGTACCATGAACTCTTTTATAGAATTGTGCTAGCGTTTTGTAGAACAATTTAAAGGTGGGCAAAGGCACAGAAGGATAACTGTCTATTGTTAGGGATTATACCTTAAAACTCAATTTTTTTTTGTATGACATTTTGATTAATAATAAAGTTGTTTATTTTCCGAGACTTACAAGAATATTGTATGTTAAACACACAATTAGCTTTTTATGTGGTATTTTCTAGTTTCAAGCCATAGTACCACAATCAGTCATAATAAACTTTTGTGTTCTTGTACTAAGGCTCTATTTCTTTTGACGTAAAATGCTTTCCATCGAAAAGTATTTTCAACAGAAAATATTTTCCTGAAAAATGATTTATTGGAAAACATTTTGCAGTGTTTGGTGCGTACGGAAAATCACAAAATTATATATATATAAAATCATATTAAATTCTAAATTACGAAAATGTCCTAATCAAGTCTTAGAGGTGTGCTAATAGAGTCCATAAAAGACCCCAGTGCGACTCACCTGGGACCCACTCGGACCCCGTCGGGATCAGCCCGAGGCCATGGCAGGACTCCCCCAAGACCCGATAGGGACATTTTCGTGATTTTGTGTACACGCCAAATACTAGAAATTGTTTTCAGCAGAAACATTTTCTGACGTCGAGGGCCTTGCCTGATTTTCGATAAATGCCAAATACCGGAAATGTCTTTTAAGAAATCATTTTCAAGGAAAATGTTTTTCCGCCGAAAATATTTTCCCACGTCAAGTCTCGGTGGGGTCTTGGTCAAGTCCCGAGCGAGCCCCAATGAGGTCCCGAGCAGGTCCAATCGAGTCTCGGGCAAGTCTCGGGTGGGTCTTGGTGGGGTCCCGATCAGATCTCGGGCAGGTTCGGTTGTGTCGTGGTCAAGTCCCAGTGGTGTCCTAGGCAGGTCTTGGTAGGGTCCTTCGATTTGAGAATGAGATGTTCAAAGCCGAAAAATGGTTTACGGTTTTCAAAAATTAAAAAAGAATTTTTGGTTAAAGGGAAAATATTTCCCATGTACTATTATTTTACGTTGTATCAAATACCCAAAAATACGAAAAACATTTTCCGTAAATCGTTTTACAGCAACACAAACGGGCCCTAAGTTCCGAAGATCAAAGCTCTTGTTGAATAATTTGGACATAAAAAAATAACAAAACAATTTTGATTTTGTTTTTTAAACTTGGAAACAATTTTTCAAAAATTGTAAAACCACATGAATTAGCCTGTTTCCAACACGTTATCACCCACGTCATTGATTGTGCAATATGAATCTTGACCTTTCATTTTATTAACAGAAGTATATATATATTCTTTATTTTATAAAGTCTTAACAATTATTTTAAAATTAAAAAAAAAAAATTGAAAAGAAGCATGATAGTGTGGTATAGATATTCAATAAGATTTACGAGAATCCCTTCTCCAATCAGGGGGCGCCAACAATGAAGAGTATATACCACCACACGTCTCCGATTGACGAACTTGTTTATTGACGGCAAACAACTGTTTTTTAATTTTCTTTTAGGATAGAAATGCGAAATAAGTCCATAGGGTTTACATGATTAAACAATTAACTCCATGTTGTATTGAAATAAATTCAGAGGTATATGAGACATGCCAAAAAATTAATTTAGTCCTTACAATACAATCAAATTCCGCCGCTAATGTGAGATTGAATTAAATGCAACAAGTGTCACAATTTTATTGGTTCTGACATTTCACGTATCAAAATCTAATAAGTCAGTGAATAAAATTTGGCTATAAGGACTAAATTGTATATTTGACATATCTCAAAAACCTTTAAGTTCATTTTGATACGAGAAGGAACTAATTGCAAAAAATAGGAATAAACATTAAGAGACATAAGTGTAATTTTTTTTTTTTAAACACGTCCGAACAAGGGGAGGGAAAGGGGGAAGGAGAATTCGAATTAATAACCTCTACTTCATGAAACATGATTCCTAACCGTCTGAGCCGCCAAGACCAAAAGTCGAATATTTGGAGCCGTAAAGAGACAGATGAAATGAATTTTCTATATTTGGATCTATATTGGGCAATTTTTAAATTTACAAAAAGACAGAGAAAGGGTTGGATTAAGTGTATTGTAATTGAACAGACAGGCCAAGATTGACGACGAGACAGCTGTTTAGAATCATAAAGAAGTGCTAAATATACATAGAATCCAACCAATGGCAACCGCTGGCCTCCTCAAATCTATCCAGGCCATGGAAAAGTCTGTCACCTGTAACAACCCTTTATAAGCCAATCCCCATTGTCTCTTCACAAATCAATTTTCCTTTTTTCTTGTCTTCTTCAACCTTTCTCTCACTAGCGTATAGGGAGAGGGAAAGAGAAAGAGAAAGACAAAAAGAGAGAAGATTATTTAGATTCAAGGATGGGTAATTGTGCTGGTTCGCCCAAAACCAAGGGAGACAACGATGCGCTGCCGGCACCTGAGCCGGCCAAGGACGAGTTGGCGCAGGTGATCGACGAGGAGCCCAAGCTTCAGCCTGAAGAGAAGAAGGAAGATGGACATGATGACAAACAGAACCATGGTGGCGACAACTCCGTCGTCGATGACAATAACGCCTCGTCTCTTGTCTCCTTGCTCGATGAGGTATTTTTTTTTTGGAAATTGAGACGGTTATTAAATTTCGTCAAATATTTTTTATTTTTATTTTTTCGCAGAAACCCAACATAAAATATAAGTTCATACACACGAAAATTTAAAATTTAATTGTAATTTATTTGAAATTTTAATAATATTTTTCACTTATTATAAATTAATATAAAACAATTTAAAAAAAAAAAAAATTCAAAGATCAGTTGAAATTGTCATGTGGGATAAAAATTTGATTTCTACGATTATTGTTTCATATAATCTTAGGAGTTGAGAGAAAAAGAGAGAGTACGAAGACCTTATATTTTCAATCAAACTCCCATAAACCATTATTTTATGCCTTGTAAACATTATTTTTTTTTATCAACCGAGCAATATTTTACGTTGCGTCAAACACTCAAAATATTTTACATGAAAACAAACGGTCCAAATCTCCTTGTTTATTTATTGAAAATATTTGTTTTCTATCTTTTGTCCGTCTCTTATTCATCTCCGGAAAAAAATAAGCAAATACAATATGTGAAGACATAACACATTCAACCGGTAATGTTAGGGCTATTCTCTATTGTTGGAAAAGAAAGGAGCAACAAATGTTAAATCTTGTTTGAGTTTGCTTTTGAATGAAAAAGTACAAACTACCCTTATGCTAATTTTGCTAACTAAATTGAAATCAAAGTTATTATTGCCAATTAACTTTGGAGGGTGACCCTATTTTTCATTATATATCTTTTATTTTTTTCCTCCCCGACCTTGAATTTTTGTTTTTTGTTTTTGTATTGCAAAACATATAGATAGAACCAAATATCAAGTCAATTAAGTGCTCAGGTTAGTTAAATTACTATTTATTTTAAAAGTTTAAGTTAAAAGGAAATGTTTAAATTAATAATTTAATGTGAAAACTTCACTTATTCTTATGAATTGTCATTCATTTTGCAATGTTCTACCTAAAGTTCAAAACTTCTTAATTTAGTGTATTAAACTTTAAATTTTTTTCAATGTCCCTCTCCGTTAAGATTTTCTGTTAAATCCCAAAAAAAATTTCAAAACACCCCATTTTTTTTTTTTAGAAAAAATATTTAATTTTTTTTGCAAAGATTGAGAAATGGGTATTTTTACAAATATCATTAAATTCGGACCAATGCCTTAATCTTTGCATTTTTTTTTTCCTAAAACAAATTGGGGTATTTTGAGAAAAGTTAATATATGGGTGAGATTGCAAACAATTGAAAAATTGATACACTAAATTGAGAGAAATTGAACTTTAGGGAAAACATTGCAAAAGTGATGACAATTTAGGAGGATTAAGTGAAGTTTTTCCTAATTATAATTATATTCTAGTACTTTTCTACATATGGGCTCAAACCTTTTACTAATAAGTGAAGTCCAACACTTAAAATATTTAATTGAAATTCAAATGAGACTCTCAATTACTTTGTTAAAGTATACATCATTGTTTTCTAAAAATAAATGGTTACTGATTTCTAAAAAATTAAACTAATAAAAAATAATTATTTTAATTATTTAATTAATATTCTACATCTTTTACAGAAGGAAAAAAAGAAAGAAGCAAAAGAGAATGAAAGGGCAATCGAAGTTCCATCAGAAAGTAAAGAAGAAGAAAAGCCAAAGACTGAGGAGGAGGTGGAGGCAAAGGAAGAAGAGAAGCCAAAGACTGATCATGAAGTAAAGGTTGAAGGTGAAGCAGCCATGAAAGCATTTGAGGCTCCAGCAGATGCAAAAGCCGGCGAAGCAGAGGAGAAGAAAGCAGCAGATAATTAAGTGCTTGTGTCCATGTAATTTTAAGAGGCCATTTACAGAAAAATGCAGCTTTTATTTCTATTTTGTTCCCAAGAGAAATTCAGTGATGTGGTGCTTCATTATTTCGTCAACAATTTTATTTTCCAAAGACTGTTGATTTCTGTTGCTTCTCAATTGATTTTTTTTTTTTTTTTTTTTATTTTTTTATTTTTTAACACTTTGCAGTCCAACCACAAATACACTCTAGCATGGTGTGGAATAATGTTGATAAACCCTGGTCCCTACCTCTAATTCAAGGGTTATAAATAAGTAGTTATAAACTCGATTTGAATTTAATTATTTCATTTACTATATGAAATGAGCTCAAATAATTATTTTGGCTAGATTATTAAATGAGTCTAAGGGCTTGTTTGGGATTGCGTTTGTGGGGTCTAAAAGCGTGTTTAACACTCAAAAAGTCCATTTGAAGAAAAAATGCTTGTTTGGTAAAAAGTTTAAAAGTGTTTTTAAGGGTTCAAAAAGTAAAAAACGGTCAAAACGCACTTTTGACAAAAACTTAAAAATAAAGCTTTTGTCAAAAAGCGCTAAGAACAAAAAACTCTATTTAACTGGCATAATCCCATATATATATATATATATATATATATATATATATGTTTGGTTCACACTCAATTCCTCAAACCAATCCACAACACTTTTCTTTTCCACATCCAGGGACCAATCTCTATGAGCAACGGTTCACCTCTCTTGAAACTTAGTTTACTCAACTCTCCCATATATCAATCTCCTCATCCAGCAATCCCACCAGCTTCAATCAAATGCAAAATCAGAGTTAACCTGTCACCATGAATCACCTCTAGAGAAGAACCAGCCTCCCAAGAAGACCGGTCATATGATACCCTGCAAAATTAACACCTATAGATCGAAATAATATAACGACGACGACAATAACTTATTATTTAATCATTTGCACATTTTAATTTGATATTAAATAGCTTGCCTTTCAAACAATATAAAAAGAATATCCTGAAATATTTTGAGAGAAACTCTGTTTGGTTAACTTACACAAAACAGAGAAGATGATTTTATATTTATAGAGAGACTCATGGAATCGTTTTACACAATAAATTACATAGGGTTCTGATACACAAAAGAGTACCACGTGGATACAATACAAAGAGAAAACTAAAGCAATAAGAGAAAACTGAAACAAAAAATGTTATATAATGTTGCCATAGGTTCAGCTGTTCAGAGTAGTTGCTGTTGCTCAAATACTGGAAAAGAGGAGCAGCTGCATGAAAAGATGGAGTGCGTGAATCAAGGGAGTTGATCTGTCCAACATCTTGAATTGAGGGCCATTGTGGGCTGTCAATTAGCCTGGAGGAAAGGAAGGAGAGATGGCTTGAGCTAGTTTCTTCTATGTCCTTAACACCCCCCTCCCCCCGCGCGGGCAAATTGATGGGTTGTGGAACAACCCTCAATTTGTTACACAATAGGCATAACCTAAGAGCAGTATAGCCTTTGGTGAAGAGGTCTGCTAACTGATTAAGTGTGGAAATGTATTGAATTTGAATATCTCTATTGGTAACCTTTTCCCGAATGAAGTGGACATCCACTTCGATGTGTTTGGTGCGGGCATAAAAAACAGGGTAGGAGGCAAGGGCTCCCATGTTATCACACCATAGAATAGGGGGAGAAGAAAGAGGAATCTATAGCTCTTGAAGAAGCATGCGAATCCAGAATAGGTCAGCAGTGGCTAGGGACATTGATCGATATTCTGCTTCAGTACTTGAACGAGAGACAGCATGCTGTTTCTTGGTTGACCAAGAAATTAGATTGGTCAGCCAAGAAAGTTGATATTTTAATTAATTCTAAGTGAAATCAACAATCTCCGTGGGAACGATCTCTTACTTTCTGCACTATACTACTGTTTTGATCTTGTGCACTTGCGAGTTAAAACATACCAATTATTATCTATTAATTTAGGTAGTATTTGGCACAACACCAATTAAAATCACAAAATGCATTGAGGGTGATGGATCCTTTGTTGTAGAAGAGACCATGATCAGTTGAGCCTTTAAGATTTCTCAAGACCTTTTTTGCAGTTGTCCAATGAGTTGTGGTGGGATTGTGCATGTGTTGGCATAGTTGGTTGACAGAATAAGCCAAATCAGGTCAAGACAGAGTGACATACTGTAAAGCACCCACTACATGTTGGAATTTAGTAGGATCTTGAAGGGGTTCACCATCAAACTTAGACATTTTGGAACCAGCAATGCATGGAGTAGGTGAGGACTTGCAATTGGTCATATTCACTCAGTGCAGAAGGTCTAGAATGTATTTGGATTGTCTGAGGTGAAGTCCTATTGAGTTCCTCACTGCTTGGATTCCAATAAAATAGCTAAGAGCCTTGTTGTGCCAAATACTACATAAATTAATAGATAATATTTAGTACGTTTTAACTCGTAAGTGCACAAGATCAAAACAATAGTATAGTGCAGCAAGTACGAGATCTATCCCACGGAGATTGTTGATTTGATTTAGAATTGATTAAAATATCAAAGTTGTCATGAAATTGATATTGATATATGAAAAAGAAATAAAGATAAAGATAAAGGTAGGGCTTTGATATCCACCACTAATCATGCTCAAATAATATAACAATATGACAATGATTCAATCATATTATGAATACTTAATGTTTGCCAACCTAAGGGTATGAGTGTCAACTCCTTAAGCTATTGATTTTCCTAAGCAACAAATTAGGCATGAGTGTCTACTCTAATTCTTTTCTTTTTTAAAGAATTTAGCATGGGTGTCTACTAAGTTAAACTTTAAGAAAGCATAAAATTGTGGAAATCGATAAACACATGAGGCCTAGGGCATGGGTGTCTACTCCCGGTTCCCCATGTAGATTAACCCAAGAATCCAGTGTAGATTTCTTTTGTTACTCTTATTAAACCTAGGACTTGATCATCCAAATTGATTTAATTAACTAGTTCATACCACATGCATATGTTGATCAGACAAACACATATGAGGAATTCAATAAAACAGGAATTAATCAAGTTAAATATCACAACATGATCATCATAAAGGAACCAATATTGAAATATTAAATAAACATAATTAGGGCTTCAATCTAGCCCTACTAAAGAGTTAGTTACACATAATTAAATAAAACTAAACAAGAAAGGGAAAGAAAGAACCGAAAACCGCTCCTAGAAGTAGCCTCCAAATTCCTCTCCCAAAGTTGTGTCTATTCTAGGATCCTCCAATTGTGAGGTTTAGAGGTCTATTTATGTAACATCCCCAGCCCGTTAGGGTTAGGTTTGTTAAAAATTTCTTACTCGCAAAGATCCATAAGGTTTATCAACTAACAATACTAGGATAAAAATGAATGCATGAAAGTCTAGAATATCATGTCCAAAATTAATAACTAAACTGAAATATCTATGCTTAACAAAAATATGTCTCATCACTCTCTGAAAGAAAACTGTGCCAATGCACTTATTAACTTGACTAATATGAAATCATAAGAAATCCTAAATCCGCCCCCATTCCGGCCTCCTAATGCAACCTGTTCACCACCTGAAACAAGAAATAAAACTAATGAGCCCAAAGGGAGCCTAGTAAGTGAAATCCACAACCATAAGCAGTTTTACTTCTTGTCTCGTTTTGAAAAATGGAACTCATAACTACATATGTTCCCAGTATATTTTTTAAGAAAACAGAAAGCAAATAAAATATATTATCATCAATAAAGTTTATCATAATTTTTATCTCATACTAGGGCCTATATATACTGTTACCCTTGTATACTAGGGTTGTGCGGTCCTTGCGACCTGGGATGAGATACTATGGCCGCAGCCCCGTCCCCTGGCCAGCCGATTAACTCTGGGTGCACTCAGCATGGCAAAAAAAACTATGATGGAACCACCTTCTGGCAAAGTCTCTTTCAGCTGTTGTGCCTCCATCCTTAGCATCGGTACTGAGCTTCTCTCTTGTTTCTCTTGGGCCAAAAATACACTCCTCCCTACATATGCCCTCATTTTATAACTCTTTTATCATTTCTTGTACTTCTCTAGGGCAACATGTAGGAGGGTTTATCATCATTTTCTCAAAATCTCTTATAAACATCATTATTTTCACAAAGTTTTTTTTTCTCAAACTTGTCATGCATGCAACATAATTTCATAGTATAAACAAAATAATCATTTGCAGTTTGAAACAAAAATTACATAAATAGCATGACATGATAATTTCTTTGGAAGGGATAGTAAATTCACTTACCTCTTGACTGCAACAAAATTTTCCTCTGACTGCTAACTAATCTCCTGAAGGAAATATAGACACATTACTACCCTCATACACGTCACAACAAAACATTTTACTACTATTATGAGTTGGCTTGCTAATCAATTGAGAATGAACTTACTTAGGTATTTAGGTATGTGTTCTCATAAAATTTCCATAATTTATTTTATTGAGTAGTACTCCTTTATATATATATATATATATATATATATATATATATATATAAAACTCTACCATGCATGTATATATATACCTCCGTCAGAATGCTATATATATGAAAAACCTGTAACTTTATATGTGTTGATATATTTTAAGGTACTATATATATATATATACCTTGAATCATTATATGTATATATTGAAACATTCCAGATGTACATATATTTGAAATCCTTCAAATCATTATATGTATATACATATTTTGGAACAATCTAGATGTACGTATATATTAAAAATACTACAACTCATTATATATATACTTTAAAGTACTCATGTATATATATTTATAAATCCTTCAAATCATTATATATATATATGGCTGCACGTGAGGAGAAAAAGAAGAAAACAAATCTCTCTTTTTTCCCACTACAAGACCACATGGCAACCAAGGCAAGAAGATACTAAAATTTGACAAAACACTTATGCTCTCAATTCAGTATATATATATATATATATATAAGAAGAAGAATGAAACAACATGTGAGGCAAAACCATACCTGACGCACAATAGGGAGAGTGACGTGAGGAGAAAAAGGTGAGCGGCAGGGAAAATTCTTTTTTCTTTTTTTTTTTTTCTTCCTTTCTCTCTTCCTTTCTTGGTGTGCGGCAAGAGTTTGTTTCATCCCATTAAATAGGCTTTACAAAAGAGACAGAAAATAGGTTTTGAGGAGCTTAGGTTTGTTTGTTTGTTTGTTTGTTTTTTTTTTTTTTTTTTTTAAAAAAAAAAAAGTC
>NC_081544.1:15100852-15104747 GCF_901000735.1 Corylus avellana | reverse complement strand
AAAGTACTCATGTATATATATTTATAAATCCTTCAAATCACCATATATATATATATATATATATATATATATATAGTTGCACTATTTGCACGTGAGGAGTAAAACAAGAAGAAAACAAACCTCTCTTTCCCACTACAAGACCACACGGCACCCAAGGCAAGAAGACACTAAATTTGACAAAACACTAATGCTCTCCATTAAGTATATATATATATATATATAAGAAGAAGAAAGAAACAATATGTGAGGCAAAAACCATACCTGACGCACAACAGGGCAGGGAGATTCTTCTTCTTTTTTTTTTCTTCCTTTCTCTCTTCCTTTCTTGATGTGCGGCAAGAGTTTGTCCCATACCATTATATAGGCTTTAGAAAAGAGATAGAAAATAGGTTTTGAGGAGCTTAGGGTTTTTATTTTTTTTATTTTTTTTTTTAAGTCGGTGCCTAGGCTTTCCATATATATATATATATATTACTCTTTTATTTTATTTACTTATTATTACTATCATTATTATTATTATTATTAATATTATTATATATTTTTAATTTGTCCATTCTCATTGTTAACCTAAGCCAACCCTTTTTTTTTAAAAAAAAAATCTACGAGTCAACTAAAAATACTCTAAAGGGACTTAGGATTGTTACAATCCTCCCCCCTTATAAAAATTCCGTCCTCGGAATTTGGTGAACAACTAACCCACTAACCATAGGAAGTACCTGATGTGCTAGAGTTGCTTTAAGGCCTGTCAGCTTTCACTCAAACAGATACGGGTACTTCTCCCGCATGCTCTCCTCCAATTCCCATGAAGCTTCTTCCACGGAGTGGTTACTCCATAAGACTTTCACTAAAGAGATAGTCTTGTTCCTGAGGACTTGTTCCCTTCTATCCAGTATTCTTGTCGGTGTCTCCTCATAAGTCATGTTGGATTGAATCTGCAGGGGCTCGCTTTCCAATACATGTGTGGGATCCGGTACGTACTTCCTTAGCATGGATATATGAAATACATTGTGGATTCTTGTCAAGTTTGGTGGTAGTGCCAAACGATATGCCACTGTGCCAATCTTCTCGAGAATCTCGAAGGGGCCCACAAATCTGGGGCTCAGCTTTCCTCTTCTTCCGAACCTCATTACTCCTTTCATAGGGGCGACCTTGAGAAAGACCTTTGTGCCGACTTCGAATTCCAGTTCTCGTCGTCTAACATCGGCGTAGCTCTTCTGTCGACTCTGAGCTGTTGCTAATCTCTGCTTAATCACTGCTATCTTCTCACAGGTGTCTTGAATGATCTCTGGTCCGAGTAATTTTCTCTCTCCTACTTCATCCCAGTATAATGGCGACCTACCCCGCCTCCCGTACAAGGCTTCATAGGGTGCCATCTCAATGCTAGCGTGATAGCTGTTGTTGTAAGCGAACTCTATCAATGGAATGTACTGAATCCAGCTTCCTTTGAAGTCCAAAACACATAGTCGCAACATGTCTTCTAAGGTTTGAATTGTCCGTTCAGTCTGTCCGTCTGTTTGAGGGTGAAACGCTGTGCTGAAGGTTAGCTTTGTTCCCAATGCTTCCTGTAAACTCCTCCAAAATCTAGAGGTGAATCTTGGATCACGATCCGACACAATCGACACAGGAATCCCATGTAATCGTACGATCTCCTTGATGTAAAGCTCGGCAAGTCGATCCATACTGTAAGTCATCTTGATGGGTAGGAAGTGCGCAGTCTTAGTCAACCGATCAACAATGACCCATACTGCATCTTGGCCACTAGGAGCTCGAGGAAAGCCTGACACAAAATCCATCGAAATACGTTCCCATTTCCACCCAGGAATAGGTAGGGGTTGCAAAGGTCCTGCAGGTCTCTGGTGCTCCGCCTTAACTTGCTGACAAGTGAGGCATTGTTCTACATACCGTGCGATATCCTTCTTCATTCCTTTCCACCAATAATTTCTATGTAAATCCCGATACATCTTGGTGTTACCTAGATGGACTGTATATAGGGACTGATGGGCTTCTGACAAGATGACTCTCTTCAGTTCTGCGTCCTTGGGAATGCACACTCGGTTGCGAAACTTTAATATCCCATCTCCACCAATGTGAAAATCCGATTGTACCCCTTTTTCAACTTCTTCACGGCTTCTAATAATTTCGTTATCTGATAACTGGGCGGTTCTAATTTGCTCCATTAAGGTCGGCTCCAAGCTTAGGCTACTCATGTAAGACTGGATTTCTCCCACCATCATCTCTACTCCGGCCCTCTCCAAGCCAAGGAGCAGTTCCTTTTGCATGGTGAACATGGCAGATACGCTTCCAGCAATGGTTTTTCTACTGAGAGCATCAACAACTACATTTGCCTTCCCTGGGTGGTGGTTGATCGTACAATCGTAGTCCTTTAGGAGTTCCAGCCAACGTCTTTGGCGCATATTGAGCTCTTTCTGGGTGAAGAAGTATTTCAGGCTTTTATGATCTGTGTAGATTTTACAACGCTCCCCGTACAAGTAATGTCGCCATATCTTAAGAGCAAATACTACCGCAGCAAGATCAAGGTCGTGAGTTGGATAATTGAGCTCGTAAGTCTTCAACTGTCTCGAGGCATAGGCGATTACTTTCCCTCTCTGCAATAGTACGCAACCCAACCCTTTGTGTGAGGCGTTACTATAAATTACAAATCCATCCGATCCTGATGGGAGAGTGAGGACCGGTGCGGTGACTAAACGTTGTTTCAATTCTTGGAAACTTTGTTCACACTCCTCCGACCACTGAAATTTTTCGTTCTTCCTTGTAAGTTTGGTCAATGGTGCCGCCAACCGAGAAAACCCTTCAACGAACCTCCTATAATAGCCGGCAAGACCCAGAAAACTTCGCACATCATGGGCATTCGACGGCCAATCCATGTAGTGCTCATTAGGATTGGCCACCAACTGACTTTGGCGCTCTTCTTCTTCTTCTTCTTCTTCTTCTTCTTCTTTAAGTATGCCTGATATTTGCTTGAGGTGAGCCTCCATCCTTTCAAATGATTGCATGTAAGAGTCATTCATCGTTTCAAATGATTGCTTACTTTCCTCCATTTGGTTAAGATAAGCTGACATTGTTTCTTCTAAGTTAGCATGCGTTTCTTCTAAGGTAGAACTCTTCGGAGGAGGTATCTCTTCTTGGTATTGTTGAGGTGGAGAGGAATATGAATGATCATACATGAGAGATGGTTCCTCTTCATGAGCTACTATCTTGAAAATGGATTGCCTCAGACTGAGGCTAAGACAAGAATATGATTGACCATATAACTGTGGAGATGGCTCCTCTTCTTGGTATTGTGGAGGCCAATAGGTGGAATATGGCTCCTCTAGGTATGCTTCTTCTTCTTTGAGACTATTGCCTTTCAGTTTGAGGTAGGTTTTCATCTCCTCAGATGCTTGCTGTGTAATCTTAATCAATGTGTTCATCATATCTAATGTCTCTTCAGAGAACTAAAGAGAAGGTGGTTCAACCTGATATTTCTATTGTGGAGTTGATTGAGAGGAATATGCATGATCAGAGAATTGCTGATATGAGTGATATTGCAGTCCATGAGATTGTGGAGCATGAATTTCGGGAGCTTGAGCTTGCCATGGGAGATTAGACAGTTGGCTCCATGATGGGTTATAGGAATCAAAATAGTGGTCGTTCCCCGGTCTAGAGAATGATGTGTTCATGTGCCCAAAAGCATTGTTAGAAATTTGTCTCATTGTAGGACATTCTCTAACATGGTGATAAGGGTCATGGCAATATGAACATGGTCTATGGGGTGACGGAATGCCGTCCTACATGTTCGAAAACAAAAATAACAAAAAGTTAAATTAAAAATAAAACTTACGAAGATGCAGACTCAACTAACCTTACATGAAAAGAAAAGAAAAGAAAAGAAATT
>NC_081544.1:15091496-15100752 GCF_901000735.1 Corylus avellana | reverse complement strand
AAGATTCATCTGGAAGAAAATGTTATGCCAGAGGTAGTTCAAGCTAAGGTAATCAAATTTCTAGATGCGGGAATCATATACCCGATTTTTTTTCCGCAAATGGGTGAGTCACATTCATGTGGTGCCCAAGAAGGCGAGTATTATGGTGGTCAAGAACAAGGATAAGGAGTTGGTCCCAGCCTAAGTTTCGTCGGGATGGAGATTGTGCATTGACTACCAAAAGTTTAATTTTGCTACAAGGAAAGACCATTTTCCTTTACCTTTCATTGATCAAATGGTGGAAAGATTGGCCGACTGTTGTGCAAATTATATTAACTCGCAAGTGCACGAATCGTTTGTAGAAACAGGGTTTGCAATGCGAGGTCAATCCCACAGAGAATTGTATTCTTGAAAACAAATTTAAATCTAAAGTAATTAAATACTAACTGATGTGGTATTTTTGAAACCAAAAATATCAATTATAAAATTACCACTCGCAATAGGACGAATCCTGTAGGATAGGACTATATTGAGGGTGTCGAACCTCAAGGACTGCAATGATTTCATTATCAAAATTTGAAAGATTAAAATTAACTTAATTTAAAAGAGAATGATTTGTTTGTGTAATTTCAAAATGCATGAAAATAAAGAGAGTGAATATATGAGAGAGAGAGAGAGAGAGAGAGTAGGGTATTCACTTCACCACTATCCGCACATCAATGATTAACCATATTTAATTCTAGCAATTCATTCTATGCATGTTATAATTTAACAAGAAAACACATGAAAATAATTTCATACAATCAATGGAATAGCAAAACCCATCTTCGGTTGGCACGGATTGTCTACCTAAATTACACTAAACTAGGGTGTAGTATGATTTGTCTTTCCTAGGTATGGTCTATCCAACCCTATTGATTGCATGTCAATTAAGAACCATTGTATAACAATCATTCTTATAATCACAGAAAATAAGAATGATTTGAGTTCAATAATAGTAAAATAATTTCTAAGACAAGATAAGAATTTTACTAATATTGAGTTGGAATTTAAGAACAATTGCATTTAATATGAAGAACATAAATCAACTGTAGCAATCCTCAAAGTTATACAATCAACATGCATAAATTGAAAAACTTGAAATTAAATACAATCAAACCATTGTGCTTGGAAAAGGTTACATCAATACCCCACAATTGGTTTAGCCACTCATGATCTTCTAAACTCCACAGACAATTTACTGAATTTTTACTCTAGAAAGCGGTGTGTCTGTTTACAATGTTTAGAGCCCTATTTATAGGGATTAGGAGAACCCTAAAAACCCTAGAAACCCTAAGAAAATCGGAGGTCAGTCTCCCTGTCCAATTGGGAGACTGAAAGCCAAATCCACGCTGGAAAAGGAATGCTGCCATGCACTACACACCCGTGTGCACTCGATCCTAAGTTTTGTGCGCTCGAGCCTAGCTATTATGCTCACGAGCGCAGGCATGCGCTCGATCCTTGGCTGTAAATGCTCGAGCGCAAATACACTCGATCCTACATCCAGAATGCCCAGATTTTTGCCCTTTTAAGCCCAATTTTCAATTGTTTGTCAAATAAGACCTGAAACACAAAAACAAAACAAAATCAAACAAATAACAATGCTAAGGAATTAACGTAAGTAAATTAAGGGGCTTGAATGTGCAACATTCAGCGCTTATCACACCCCCCAACTTACATATTGCTAGTCCCTTATCAATACAAAACAGAAAATAAAGTGAAAAATAAAAAGATAAATCCATCTTTCGTGGGATGTGCGGTTGCATTTAGCGTATGCAACAAGCCTTTTAAACCCCTAGGAGTTCCCTAGAGGACGAGTGAAGTCTCGTGAGAGTTTTCCAGGAATGATACCCACAAACATTTTTCAACCATGTAGTTCCCAAGAATGCAATATCATGACCATCATGGTTCTCATTCATTAGCAAGTTTAATAGAACAAACACCATCTTCACAATTTCAGGAAATTACAAATTACCTTCAATCATGGCAATTATGAGATATTACAGGATTCAACTAGTGTATGTGAACTCAACACATAGTCATGGGATTTCAAAACTAATCTCAATCATGCATGGATCAATACTCAAAATTCATTAGACTCCCCATCAGATAAAACAACCAAGGCAAAAAATTCTCTTCTTTTTTTTTTTTTTTTTTTTTAGCACTTAGCTCCCTCAAGCTTTCTGATTGACCCATGTATAGAGCACTAGGCTAATGACTCCCAAACCAGACGGTTTTAGGGCATTAGGTGTAAAGACACCCCTAAGGACTTTCTAACTCAGGTCAAAAAGGCTATGAAGCTAAGCTAAATATTTTTTTTTTATACAATCAATCAAACCAAACTTCTTACTTTTTGAGGTGAACACTCACTGCTTAATGAGGCAAGAGGTCCGGTTACTTTGTGGAAAGCTCAAAATGATCAATTTTTTTTTACTTAGAATTTATGCCAAGGTCATTTTCCCGATAAGTTATCCAACTACATTCCAAATATTGAAACCAGACATCACTGATTCTAGATTTTATGCCCCACAGACTACATGCTAGTGTGCTTGTGAAAATCAAATTGAAACAAGTAATATCTCATGGTACCAATGAAAGTAACACAATTTGAATTCCTTAATCAAGTGATCATGTGTTTGTCATATTAAGCCCATCAATCAATTTCAAATCACAACAGTAAAATTAATTGCATGCTCAGAATAACATGTATGCCCACACCCTCCAACTTAAAATACACAATGTCCATAGTGTGTGGATAAAGACAATAAAGTAGTGCAAGGGAAAGGAGTACCTGACCTGTCATTACGGCACAGAAGAAGATGCCCCCAAATCAGGTGGCAGCCGTGCTAAAATAGCGCGCAACAGTGCTTGCTGTGCTTCAAATCTTTCATCTGCCAGGCACTTGTCCTCCTCCCTCTGGGTAGCAAGCTTAGATCGAAGCTCCGTTAGCTCTTGATGAAGAGACTCATATTGTGACATTCTCATAGTGACGGTCTCCGCCGCTCCCTCTTTCTCTATTGGCTCAACTGCAGGTGGATCAGTGTGCATAGGGCCATCAACCTCCCTAACGACCTCAGTTGCTGTGGGCTCCTGACGTTATCTCGGCATGTGGGAACAACTTTGGTTCCACTAGATCAGTCCAAACTGAGGGTGAGCAGAAATTGGCCCATCCTCGGGTGTACCCTCAATGCCTCGATTCTGAAGGATATGGGTGAGGAGAAAAGGGAAGGGAAGTCCCCATGAAGACAACCCCTGAGTGCAACACACAATTGCCCTATTGCAAAACTTGTGTATTTGATTCCAAATGAGCTAAGGGATGGAAATCCAAAATCCTCTCTGAAAAGCATATAGGGCCGAGAGGAAGGGAGCGCGTCGTTGAGTCTTGTGTCCAAATGGACACACATTCCGCTGCAAAATGAAGTCCATGAACCAAAGTCAGGAATGCAGTAGGACCTTCCTTGTACCGTTGCAGAGATCATCGATATAACGGCCATGGCAGATGTCATCCACAATATGCTGCAGTGTAAGCTCAGACGGTAGGTCTGAGTACCGAGGGGAGCCATCCCAAGCAAAAATATCAGACGGGCACCCATGAGAACATTGCAGCGTAGCAGCAATGTCATCGGTGGTCAACTCAATGTCAATGCCCGCTGCAGAGGAGGATAGGATGCCTAGCCGAGTACAATCGAATGTGAGATGATGATAAAATTCTCAGACCAGGCCTTCGTAAGCAACGGGGCTGACTAGCTAAAATAGCGCAGTGAGACCGTGGTGTTTGCATTCCTTGACCACCCATTCGGTTGCTTGGAGGCTTTTGAAAATGGTGTCAATGGCAAAAGACGTCTCCAAGATGAGCTTCCGTTGCTTCCCACGACGTGGTGAAGGCTGGGCGGGGGCCTCGAGGGTGGTATCCCGAGCAGGGGAAGACCGGGAGGTGGAGGCGTGGGTCTGAAGCATGCTGCCACTCGGTTGGGGATTTTCTTCGAACACCTAGTGGGCACCTCAAAAGGGAAGTGGTCGAGAACCACTCAACACGGCTGCCCAACCCCCTGCAACAATAAGAAAAACACCAACACAGAGCAGTCCGTGTGTGGAGAAGCACCCACGGACTGCTTTTTCATAGAAAAAAAAAATTGGGGAAAATGGGCATGGTGGGGATGGGGAAAAAAAGGGAAAAGAGAAGAAGAAAAGGAGGAGAGAGGAGGGGTGGAGTGGTGGCACGGTGACCGTGAGGTGGTGAGTGGTGGCGGTGGACCGTGGTGTGGGATGGTCGGTGCAAGGTTAGGGGGATGCGATTTAGTGGTGGGAGCAGTGGGGCTACGGTGTGGGGGAAGAAAAGGGGGAAAGAAAAGGGGCCTATGACCTAAACAGGTCACGTGAGACCTCTGAACGAGTGCGCTCGAGCGGGCACCAGAGTGCGCTCAGTCACACTTGCGCAGAGGGAGAATGGATGGGCGGGGGTACACTAGAGCACTCCTGAAGGTGCGCTCGAGCTCATTCGTGCAAGTGTGTGAGTCAATGTTGTGCTTCTACGCTCGATCCTACTCGGGTAGGCTCAAGCGCAGGCCTATGTCTGGGATCGAGCGTACAGTGGATGCGGTCGAGCCCAGGATGCCAGTGTCTTAATTCAAAGAATAGACAGGATCTGTCAAATTGACAGATTCCACGTCTGTACCCGAATCGAAGTGTTGGATGTAAGGCTTCAACCTTTGACCGTTGACCTTGAACAAAGTGCCATCCTTTGGGTCCCGTAATTCGACGGCGCCATGGGGTGGCACCGATGTGACTATGAACGGACCGTCCCATCTTGAGTGAAGCTTCCTAGGGAAAAGCCGAAGTTTGGAATTGAAGAGCCATACTTTCTGGTCTGGCATGAATGTCTTGGGCAGGATATGTTTCTCATAAAAAGCCTTAGTCCGCTCCTTATAAAGGCGAGCACTATCATATGCATCTTGCCATAGCTCCTCCAACTCTATCAACTAAAGTTTCTAGTGGGGGCTACCGACTTGCATGTCGAAATTGAACTGCTTAATTGCCCAGAGAGGCTTGTGCTCTAATTCCACAGGGAGGTGACACGCCTTGCCATATACCAGTGTATAGGGAGACATTCCAATTGGTGTTTTGTAAGCTATGCGGTAGGCCCATAATGCATCATTGAGGCGGAAGGACCAATCCTTGCGGTATGGCCTGACTGTCTTCTCCAGAATATGCTTAATCTCCCAGTTAGAAACTTGGAATTGGCCACTTGTTTGAGGATGGTAAGGAGTGGCTACCTTATGTGTGATGGAGTACTTGAGAAGCAAGGTTTTGAAAAGCCGATTGCAAAAGTGTCTACCTCCATCACTGATAAGTGCTAAAATATTCATATTTTCAGCCCTTAACTTGCATGTTTTAATCCTTTGGTTTTGATTAATTAGGTCATTTTAATTCCTTTTTGTCTTTTTCATACTTTTGTATGCTTTTGGAAGAAAATGAAGTAACTCTAGATGATTTGGGCTCAAAGAGAGAAGATGGGAAAAATGGGAGCTCTCTGACACTGCGATCGATCACAGGGTACCTGCGATTGAGTGCAGTACCCGAGAAGATCAAACACAAACCAGGCCAGGAGCGATCGAGCGCATGACAAAAGAAGGATCGATCGCAGACCTATGATCGATCTCACCCGTGCGCATGAGACACATCAAGTGGCGGCCAGAATGTCTTTCTTTCCATATTAGGGTTTTTCAACTCCCAATTGTAATAGGTTTTGAAACCCTACGAAATCCCTAGGTTTACTACTTTGTCAAGGACTTCTAAAGCCTATAAATAGACCCTTAAGCCTCTAGAATAGATATACTTTGTAAGGAGAAGAATAGGAGCTCTTCAAGTTCAAGGCTCGGCTTTATTCTTTTCCTTTCTTTTCTTTTCTTTATGAAGATGTTTAACATCAATTTTATGTGTAGCTAGTTTAATTAGGAGGGCTAGATTGAAGCCCAAGTTATGTTTTGTTAATATTTCAATATTGGCGCCTTTGCAATGATCTTGTTGTGCTATTTAACTTGATTAACACCTACTTGCATGAATTCCTCATATGTGTGTGCCTGATCAACATATGCATGTGGTATGGACTAGTTAGTTAAATCAATTTGGATGGCCGAGTCCTGGATTTAATAAAAGTAACAAAAGAATCCACACCGTGGTTCTTGGGTTAATCAACATGGGGAACCGGGAGTATACGCCCATGTCTAGGCCTCATGTGTTCGTCGATTTCCATAGAGTATATGCTTTCCTAAGGAACAACTTAGTATACAGCATGCTAAATCCCTTAGAAAAGAAAAGAGTTAGAGTATACACCATGCCTAACTCGTTGCTTAGGAAAATCTATAGCTTAAGAAGTATACGCCATGCCCTTAGGTTGACAAACATTAGATATGCATAACATGATCAAAGCATTGGCATATTGTTATATTATCTAAGTATGATTAGTGATGGACATCAAAGCCCTGCCTTTACCTTTTCATTTATCTTTAGATCTTTTAATTTCTTTTTCACAATATCAATTCAGTGACAAGTTGATATTTTTAATTAATTCTAAATAAAATCACAATCCTCGTGGGATCGACCTCATACTTGCTGCACTATACTATGGTTTTGATTTTGTGCACTTGCGAGTTAAAACGTACTAAATATTATGTATTAATTTAGGTAGTATTTGGCACAACAATCACTAATGATGGCCCGAGGAGTACCAAATCTGTTGAAAATGTTGGCTTGTAGGAATTTCATCACAAGCTTGTGATCATTGGTCTTGGTGGCAATGGCTTCTACCCAGTTAGAGACATAATCCAATCCTACCAAAATGTACTCATATCCACAAGACGGTGGGAAGGGTCCCATGAAGCCAATACCCCAGACATCAAAAATCATGACAATGAGGATGGGGCTCAATGGCATCATGTCCCTCCGAGACATAGCTCCTAGGCGTTGACATCTTTAACAAGCTCGGCAAAATTCATAGGCATCTTTGAACAAGGTGGGCCATGTGAATCCACATTGTAGAACCTTGGATGCTATCTTCTTGGCACTGAAATGCCCTCCACAAGATAGAGAAAGACAAAATGTGAGAATACTGGAAAATTCACTCTCAAGGACACAGCGTCGGATGATCTAATCAGCACAATACTTGAATAACTTTGGATCTTCCCAAAAATAAAATCGAACTTGCTTGAAGAAGCGGTCCTTCTCTTGCTTAGACCAATGAGAAGGAATCTGACCTGTAGCTAGATAATTGACAATATCGACATACCACGGCGGATTTCTTGGGGTAATTTCAAATAGTTGCTCATCAGGGAAAGAGTCATAAACAGGAACCGGCTGGGGTGTCTCAAACAAAATTCGTGACAAATGGTCGGCAACAACATTCTTCGTTCCCTTCTTGTCCCGAATCTCAATATCAAATTCTTGCTGAAGTAGTATCCAACAAATCAACCGTGGCTTTGTTTCCTTCTTGGCCAGCAAATGTCGCAGAGCAGCAAGATCAGAATAAATGATGACCTTTGATCCCAAAAGATAGGAGCGGAATTCATCCAAGGCAAAGACCATGGCTAGCAATTCTTTCTCGGTGGTTATATAATTGACTTGAGCATCCATTAGAGTCTTGCTAGCATAATAGATGACGTGAGGGAGCTTACCTACCCGTTGTCCCAATACTACACCCACAACATAGTAAGATGCATCGCACATGATTTCAAAGGGTAGAGACTAGTCAGGAGGCTACATGATGGGGGCAGAAGATAACAGAGACCGGAGCTTTTGGAATGCCTCTTGACATGCTTCATCAAAGTGAAAAGGGGCGTCCTTAGCAAGCAAGTTACACAAGGGCCTTGAAATTTTGCTGAAGTCCTAGATGAAGTGGCGATAGAAGCCGGCATGCCCTAGGAAGGAACGAATCTGCTTCACTGAAGTGGGCGGCGGTAAATTTTCAATTAGCTCAACTTTGGCCCAGTCCACCTCAATACCTCTTTTGGACAGTATATGTCCCAAAACTGTACCTTCTTGCACCATGAAGTGGCTCTTCTCCCAACTTAAAATCAGGTTAGTTTCTTTGCAACGTTGAAGCACAAGTGAAAGATTATGGAGACATTTATCAAAAGAAGATCCAAAAATAGAAAAGTCATCCATAAATACCTCCAAAAATTTCTCCACCATATCCGAGTAGACAGACATCATACATCTCTGGAATGTGGCAGGTGCATTGCATAATCTGAATGGCATGCGTCGGTAAGCAAAGGTGACGAATGGACATGTGAACGTCGTCTTCTCTTGGTCTTGGGGATCAGCAGCTACCTGATTATACCCGAAATAGCCATCTAGGAAGCAATAGTAGCTTTGGCCAGCAAGACGCTCCAAAATTTGATCAATGAATGGGAGCGAAAAGTGATCCTTCCGGGTATGGGAGTTGAGCTTTCGGTAGTCGATGCAAACACGCCATCCCGTGGTTGTGCGCTGTGGAACCAACTCTCTAGCAAAATTCTCAACGACGCTGATGCCGGATTTCTTTGGAACCACTTGAGTGGGGCTCACCCATTTACTATCAGAGATAGGGTAGATGATGCCTGCATCAAGTAACTTGACTACCTCTTTCATGTTGGGATTCAGCCGGCAGTGTGCCTCACGGGAAGGTCGAGCATCTTCTTCCAAATGGATCTGGTGCATACAGGTAGAGGGGTCGATGCCTTTCAAATCTGCCACGGTTCATCCAATGGCCTCTTTATACTCCTTTAACATTGCTAGCAGACTGTCCTCTTGGTCCTTTTGTAGGTCGGAAGCAATGATGACCGGCAGAGTGTTGTTAGATCCAAGAAATGCATACTTGAGCTTTGCTGGTAGGGGCTTCAACTCAAGCTTCGATGGAGACAGTAGAGAAGGAACATGAGGAGTGCTCAATGTCACAGGTAGGGGCTCCTTTACTACTCTCCATGGATGAAAATCTGCACTTGCGGCTGTTTCTAGAAAATCATGGACCTTTTTGATGTACTGGTCGGTGTTGAACTCTTCAAAGTCGAAGATATTCAAGCAGGCTTCCACTGGATCCTTTGTCAAGAGACTAGGTAGGGAATCTTCAAAATATTCTTCAATGCTGTCCAAAGAGAAACACTCATTCTGATCAGGAGCATGCTGAAATGCAGTAAAGATATTCAACTGAACCTTCATATTGCCAAATGAGATCTCCATGACTCTAGTTCGACCATTGATACAT
>NC_081544.1:15080130-15091396 GCF_901000735.1 Corylus avellana | reverse complement strand
CCCCCGCTCGGGATACCACCCCCGAGGCCCCCGCCCAGCCTTCACCACGCCGTGGGAAGCAACCGAAGCTCATCTTGGAGACGTCTTTTTCCATTGACACCATTTTCAAAAGCCTCCAAGCAACCGAATGGGCGGTCAAGGAATGCAAACACAACGGTCTCATTGCGCTATTTTAGCTAGTCAGCCCCGTTGCTTACGAAGGCCTGGTCTGAGAATTTTAACATCATCTCATATTCGATTGTACTCGGCTAGGCATCCTATCCTCCTCTGCAGCGGGCATTGACATTGAGCTGACCGCCGATGACATTGCTGCTACGCTGCAATGTTCTCATGAGTGCCCGTCTGATATTTTGCTTGGGATGGCTCCCCTCGGTACTTAGACCCGTCTGAGCATACATTGCAGCATATTGTGGATGACATCTGCCATGGCCGTTATACCGATGATCTCCGCAACTGTACAAGCAAGGTTCTACTGCATTCATGACTTTGGTTCATGGACTTCATTTTGCAGCGGAATGTGTGTCCATTTGGACACAAGACTCAACGGCGCGCTCCCTTCCTCGCGGCCCTGTATGCTTTTCAGAGAGGATTTTGGATTTCCATCTCTTAGCTCATTTGGGATCAAATACACAAGTTTTACGACAAGGTGATTGTGCGCTGCACTCAGGGGTCGTCTTCATGGGGACTTCCCTTCCCTTTTCTCCTCACCCATATCTCCGACTCGAGGCATTGAGGGTACACCCGAGGATGGGCCAATTTCTGCTCACCCTCAGTTTGGATTGATCTTGTGGAACCCAAGTTGTTCCCACATGCCGAGATAACGTCAGGAGCCCGCAGCAACTGAGGTTGTTAGGGTGGTTGATGGCCCTATCCACACTGATCCACCTGCAGTTGAGCCAACAGAGAGAGAGGGAGCGGCGGAGACTGTCACTATGAGAATATCACAATATGAGTCTCTCCATCAAGACCTAACGGAGCTCCGATCTGAGCTTGCTACCCAGAGGGAGGAGGACAAGTGCCTGGCAGATGAAAGATTTGAAGCACAGCAAGCACTGTTGCGCGCTATTTTAGCACGGCTGCCACCTGATTCGGGGGCATCTTCTTCTACGCCGCAATGACAGGTCAGGTACTCCTTTCCCTTACACTGCTTTATTGTCTTTATCCACACACTGAGGACATTGTGTATTTTAACTTGGGGGGTGTTGGCATACATGTTATTCTGAGCATGCAATTAATTTTTCTGTTGTGATTTGAAATTCATTGATGGGCTTAATATGACAAACACATAATCACTTGATTAAGGAATTCAAATTGTGTTACTTTCATTGGTACCATGAGATATTACTTGTTTCAATTTGATTTTCACAAGCACACTAGCATGTAGTTTGTGGGGCATAAAATCTAGAATCAGTGATGTCTGGTTTCAATATTTGGAATGTAGTTGGATAACTTATCGGGAAAATGACCTTGGCATAAATTCTAAGTAAAAAAAAATTGATCATTTTGAGCTTTCCACCAAGTAACCGAACCTCTTGCCTCATTAAGCAGTGAGTGTTCACGTCAAAAAGTGAGAAGTTTTGTTTGATTGATTGTATAAAAAAAAAATATTTAGCTTAGCTTCGTAGCCTTTTTGACCTGAGTTAGTAAGTCCTTAGGGGTGTCTTTACACCTAATGCCCTAAAACCGTCTGGTTTGGGAGTCATTAGCCTAGCGCTCTATACATGGGTCAATCAGAAAGCTTGAGGGAGCTAAGTGCTAAAAAAAAAAAAAAAAAAAAAAAGAAAAGAAAAGAATTTTTTGCCTTGGTTGTTTTATCTGATGGGGAGTCTAATGAATTTTGAGTATTGATCCATGCATGATTGAGATTAGTTTTGAAATCCCATGACTATGTGTTGAGTTAACATACACTAGTTGAATCCTGTAATATCTCATAATTGCCATGATTGAAGCTAATTTGTAATTTCTTGAAATTGTGAAGATGGTGTTTGTTCTATTAAACCTGCTAATGAATGAGAACCATGATGGTCATGATATTGCATTCTTGGGAACTACATGGTTGAAAAATGTTTGTGGGTATCATTCCTGGAAAACCCTCATGAGACTTCACTCATCCTTTAGGGAACTCCTAGGGGTTTAAAAGGCTTGTTGCATACGCTAAATGTAACCGCACATCCCATGAAAGATGGATTTATCTTTTTATTTTTCACTTTATTTTCTGTTTTGTATTGCTAAGGGACTAGCAATATGAAAGTTGGGGGGTGTGATAAGCGCCGAATGTTGCACATTCAAGCTCCTTAATTTACTTACGTTAATTCCTTAGCATTGTTATTTGTTTGATTTTGTTTTGTTTTTGTGTTTCAGGTCCTATTTGACAAACCATTGAAAATTGGGCTTAAAAGGGCAAAAATCTGGGCATTCTGGATCTAGGATCGAACGTATTTGCGCTCGAGCGTCTGCAGCCAAGGATCGAGCGCATGCCTGCACTCGTGAGCATAACAGCTTGGCTCGAGCGTACAAAACTTAGGATCGAGTGCACACGGGTGTGTAGTGCACGACAGCACTCCTTTTCCAGCGTGGATTTGGCTTTCAGTCTCCCAATTGGACTGGGAGACTGACCTCTGGTTTTCTTAGGGTTTTTAGGGTTCACCTAATCTCTATAAACATGGCTCTAAACATTGTAAACAGACACACCGCTTTCTAGAGTAAAAATTCAGTAAATTGTCTGTGGAGCTTAGAAGATCATGAGTGGCTAAACCAATTGTAGGGTATTGATGTAACCTTTTCCAAGCACAATGGTTTGATTGTATTTAATTTCAAGTTTTTCAATTTATGCACGTTGATTGTATAACTCTGAGGATTGCTACAGTTGATTGATGTTCTTCATATTAAATGCAATTGTTCTTAAATTCCAACTCAATATTAGTAAAATTCTTATCTTGTCTTAGAAATTATTTTACTATTATTGAACTCAAATCATTCTTATTTTCTGTGATTATAAGAATGATTGTTATACAATGGTTCTTAATTGACATGCAATTAATAGGGTTAGATAGACCATACCTAGGAAAGACAGATCGTACTACACCCTAGTTTAATGTAATTTAGGTAGACAATCCGTGCCAACCGAAGATGGGTTATGTGATAAGCGCTAAAATATTCATATTTTCAGCCCTTATCTTACATGTTTTAGTCCTTTGGTTTTAGTTAATTAGATCATTTTACTTCCTTTTTGTGTTTTTGTTGTTTTTACAGGCTTTTGGAATAAAGTGAAGTAAAACTGGGTGATTTAGGCTCAAAAAGAGAACACAGGAAAATTGAAGTTCCCTAGTACTGCGATCAATCGCAGAGTATCTGCGATCGAGCGCAATACCAGAGGAGATGCTGCACAAGCCAAGCCAGAAGCGATCGAGCGCAGGCAGAAGAGGCATCGATTGCAGACGTGCGATCGAGCGCACACGGGTTGCGATCGAGCGCACCCGTGCGTACGAGGCATTCCAAGTGGCGGCTACAATGTACCTATTTCCATAATAGGGTTTTTCCAAGTCCAAATTGTAATAGGATTGAAACCAGCGAAAACCCTAGGTTTTACTACTTTTCCAAGGACTTCTAAAGCCTATAAATAGACTCTTAACCTTTAGAATAGGAGGCTGGGAGGAAGAGAAGTATAGGAGCTCTCAAGTTCAAGTCTTGGGTTTATTCTTTTCCTTGCTTTTATTTTACAAAGATGTTTAACATAAATTCTATGTGTAGCTAATTTACTTAGTAGGGCTAGATTGAAGCCCTAGTTATGTTTATTTAATATTTCAATATTGGCGCCTTTGTGATAATCATATTGTGTTGCTTAACTTGATTAATTCCTGTTTTCTTGAATTCCTCATATGTATGTGATTGGCCATTATATGCATGTGGTATAGATTAGTTAATTAAATCAATTTGAATGATCGAGTCCTGGGTTTAATAAGAGTAACAAAAGATATCCACACCGGATTCTTGGGTTAATCAACATGGGGAACCGGGAGTAGACACCCATGCCCTAGGCCTCATGTGTTTGTCGATTTCCATAGATTTATGCTTTCTTAAATAACAACTTACTAGACACCCATGCTAAATCCTTTAAGAAAGAAAAGAGTTAGAGTAGACACCCATGCCTAATTCGTTGCTTAGGGAGATCAATAGCTTAAGGAGTAGACACCCATGCCCTTAGGTTGACAAACATTAAGTACTCATAATATGATTGGATCATTGGCATATTGTTATATTATCTAAGCATGATTAGTGGTGGATATCAAAGCCCTGCCTTTACCTTTACTTTATTTTTATATCTTTTTATTTTTCTCAATATCAAATCTGTGACAATTTGATATTTTAATTAATTCTAAATAAAATCACAATCTCCGTGGGTTCGACCTCGTACTTGCTGCACTATACTATTGTTTTGATCTTGTGCACTTGTGAGTTAAAACGTACAATTATTTACCTATTAATTTAGGTATATTTTTGCACAACATTATGCTATTCCATTGATTGTATGAAATTATTTTCATGTGTTTTCTTGTTAAATTATAGCATGCATAGAATGAATTGCTAGAATTACATATGGTTAATCATTGATGTGCGAATAGTGGTGAAGTCAATACCCTACTCTCTCTCTCTCTCTCTCTCTCTCTCTCTCTCATATATTCACTCTCTTTATTTTCATGCACTTTGAAATTACACAAACAAATCATTCTCTTTTAAATTAAGTTAATTTTAATCTTTCAAATTTTGATAATTAAATAATTGCAGTCCTTGAGGTTCGACACCCTCAATATAGTCCTATCCTACGGGATTCATCCTATTCCGAGTGGTAATGTTATAATTGATATTTTTGGTTACTAAAATACCACATCAGTTAGTATTTAATTACTTTAGATTTAAATTTGTTTTCAAGAATACAATTCTCTGTGAGATCGACCTCGCATTGCAAACCCTGTTTCTACAAACGATTCGTGCACTTGCGAGTTAATATAATTTGCACAACAGTCGGCCAATCTTTCCACCATTTGATCAATGAAAGGTAAAGGAAAATGGTCTTTCCTTGTAGGAAAATTAAACTTTTGGTAGTCAATGCATAATCTCCATCCCGACGGAACTCAGGCTGGGACCAACTCCTTATCCTTGTTCTTGACCACCATAATACCCGCCTTCTTGGGCACCACATGAATGTGACTCACCCATTTGCTGAAAAAAATCGGGTATATGATTCCCGCATCCAGAAATTTGATTACCTTAGCTTGAACTACCTCTGGCATAACATTTTCTTCCAGATGAATCTTGTGCATGACCACTGCAAGACTGATTCTCTTGATGTCTCCAATAGACCACCCTATGGCTTCTTTATGCTCTTTCAAAATATCCAACAACTTTTGTTCTTGAGGATCATCTAGGTTGGACACAATGATCACAGGCAACGACTTAGTAGGACCTAGTTATTTGTACTTCAGGGTGTCAGGTAGAGGCTTCAAATCCAGCTTCACAGGCTTAGCTGCTGATGAAGATGGGTCGGGGGATGATGTCTGAGTGGTTTACCCAATATCAGTCTTTATCTCCAGAGTTGAGCCCAACAAGGCATTAGCTTGCTCAAGTAATGTGTCAAGGTCCATATCACCTCCAAATTCAGTAAGGCACTCTCCCATGGGGTCTTCAATACTTGGTTCATTGACAGTCTCCTCAACTATTTCCTCAATCAAGCACACACTTCTAACCCCCTCATATTCAAAATGGCTGCCTGCTGATATCAAAAATGTTCAGCTCTACTGTCATGTTCCCAAATGATATCTTCATTACTCCAGTCCTATAGTTGATTATGGCATTAGCTATAACTAAAAGGAGTCGCCCTAATATCACTGGAACTTGGATTTTCACATTAATAATAGGTGACGAAGTCCACAGGGTAGTAGAACTTATCAACTTTAATCATAACATCTTCAATGCTCCCCCTCAGAACTTTCATAGATCTATCGGCCAACTGTAGTGTCACTGAGGTGGGTTTCAATTATCCTAATCCTAATTGAATGTAGACTGAAAAAGGTAGAAGATTCACACTAGCTCCAAAGTCCAGCAGAGCTCTTTCAACTTGGTTGTCACCTATCATGCAAGCAATTGTAGGGCATCCAAGGTCCTTTTACTTGACATGGATTTTGCACTAAAGAATGGAGTTGACCTGCTCAGTCAGAAAAGCTTTCTTGGAACATTTGTTCTGCTCATGATAGCGACCAAATCCTTTAGAAATTTGGCATACGAAGGCACTTGCTCAATGGCATGTAAGAATGGAATGTTGATTTGAACTTGTTTAAACACCTCCAAAATGTCTTCGAACTTTGAGCCTTTCTTGGGAGACGTCAGTCTTTCTGGCAAAGGAGCTTTGGGGACAAGCTTCCTAGGGATATCCTCAATCATTGGAATGACAGTGTCTCATCCAGAATCTATTGCAGTTTTGTCGTGGCTTTCCTCCTTTTTTGCCTCCTCAGGGGTCTCTTCAGCCATGGCCACTTTATTATCCACTTGCTTCCTTTGTGATGTACAAATTTAATTGTACTCGCAAGTGCACGAGTCGTGTGCAATATAGCGTGTGCAAATGCGAGGTCGATCCACAGGGATTTGTGTTGTGTAAACCAATTTCTATTTAAACCAACTCTATTTTAACCTAGTTCCGAATTTTGTGATTTTTGTCGTGCAAAATAAAACATAAACTAAAGAAAATAATGAAATAAAATGGTAAAGAACACTAAGGTTTTAGAATTCACTTCGCCAAATCTTAACTATATATTCTCGTATTTGTTCCTACAATCGAAAAACTATATTCGATGTTTTACAAATATCAAGTTTAAATCATTCAATGAATCCACCCATTTTTACAAATCACAACAAATATCCGATTCGAAATTAAATCATCCTATGTATCCGTTTGGTTAACGAATCACAACGGATATCCGATTTCAATCGAATGATTTGATGTATCCGAAGGATGAAACACATCAAATATCCAACTCCAACACATAATAGTTCATCACATTCAATTAAAAGATATAAATCAAGCAATTGAATGAAAATCTACAACATCCTTATTCGAAGTCAAAATTGTATAAACAAAATACGAGAATACATGAGTTTGTCAATGACGAAGCTTCATCTTCAACCTTAGTTGAAAGATTTAGCCTCTCATGATAACAAAAATAATCACCAATTGAATTGTCATCATCGAAAGAATAAAACTTACAATGGAAAACAAAGCAAAAGCTTCCCCACGGCAATATGTCGTAATTCAGCTTAAAACGGCCTCCTCCAATTGTGAGGCTTAGAGGTCTATTTATATGGCTTAGGAGAGCCCTAGAAGCCCTAGTAATCCTAGGAATTTCGGAGATTTAAGTCCAAGCCCAATTAGGATAAAGAAAACCTAAGCCCAAATCGGAATAGGATTCGCCCAGAATTGCGGTCCTATCTTGCGGCGTGATTTTGGCCTTGCGACGCTCCGAATTGGGAAAATGCTATTTCACTATGAATTGTAGTAGCTTGAGTTAGCTTTCCAATGCCACTTGAATCACCTCAATCGGATATCTGAGATGAAAGTTATGGTCAAAATACCGAGACGTATTCAGAATCCAATTTTGCATCCAATCCGATTTGACTTCAAATTGAGAAATTCCGAATTAATCCTTTCCTTTATTTGATTAAACTTTAACCATGATTGGTTAAGCTTAACCATATCCTCTAGGTCTTCCCAATTTGCCCCTTTAAGCTTGGAATTTTTCCAGAAATGCTTTCTTTTCTTCCAAAAGCCTATAAAACAAAGAAAATACAAAAAGGCAGTAAAATGTCCTAATTAACCAAAACCAAAGGATTAAAACATGCAAGTTAAGGGCTGAAAATATAAATATTTTAGCACTTATCACTTTGCCTTAGCATTGCAATAGCTTGCACATGTTCTTGCCCATGAGTAGGAGTAGAAGAACTTCCAACAACAAACTGCCCTTTTGGATTAGGTACAAGTTGACTTGGGAACTTTCCTTTTTCTCTCTCCCCCACTTGAGTGGCTAATTGGCCAATTTGCCCTTCCATTTTGGCAATAGCTTGAGTGTTGATTTGGGTGAGATTCTTAAGTTCATGTATGGACTGGCTATTCGATTGTATGACCTAGGAGTTGAGCATGTTGGTTTTGTTCATCTCTTGCATGAATGCTTTAAACGTGTCTTCCAATGATGACTGTGATGCAAGTTTTGGCGCTTGAGTGGTGCACTGAAAGCGGGAGGTTGGGCTTGGTGAAATGATAGGAACTGATTCTAAGCTTGTGGATGGAATCCCGAAGGGTATTGATTCTGGGCTTGATTAGTGGTTCGTCCTTGATTCTGTGGTTGATTCAGCTTCCAATAAAAATTGGGGTGATTCCGCCACCCTGGATTGTAAGTCTCAGCAAAAGGTCCACTTGTGGGTTTCTTGTAATCATTGCAGGCATTTACTTGCTCCATCGGATACTCAGCAAAAGTTGACAGAAATGGGCAATTTTGGGCAAAGGGCATCGGGCTGGCACATAATGAGTGAGCATCTGCTACATTCACTGGTTTGTTTAGAGAGATAGATTCGACCTTACAAGTGAGGTCCTTGAGATGCCACCTTATATCAGCATCGTCCTTCACCTCATAGATTCCTCCCTTCTTGGGGGCAGCGGAAGACTTACCCCAAAGACTTGAAAAATCCCACTATTATGACATGTCAAATAGCTGATCCAAAGACTTATACGCTTCTTCCCTTGTAAAATTCAAGAAACCTCCCCCACTCATGGACTCGATCATGTTACGCTGCAGTTGAGTCAACCAATAGTAGAAAAATTGAATGAGCCTCCAAGTCTCAAAACCATGGGGTGGGCACTTCAAAGTCAGCTCTTTAAACCTCTCACAGCTTTCAAAGAATTTCTCCTCCTCATCCAGATTGAAACCGCTGATCTCTTGACGGGATTCATTGATCTTGGATATTGGGAAGAATTTATTATAGAACTTGCTCAGCAAAATTTCCCAAGAGGTGATGGATCCAGGCATGTTGGAATGTAACCAGGCTTTTGCCATACCATGTAAGGAAAAAGGAAACAGCCTAAGATGCACTGACTTATCAGAGAAGTTTTGAAACCTGAAAGTTGTACACATGTCCAAGAATGTCTTCACATGAGTGTATGGATCTTCATTCTCTAGACCTTCGAAAGCAGGAAGGAGTTGAATCACATTCGGCTTCAAGTCAAAGTGAGTGGCATCGATAGCAGGCAACACTATGCATGATGGAGTGTTGGTAGGGATGGGTGCAAACAACTCCCTGAGGGTCCTTGGCGGATCCCCATTCTCAAGCCGCTCGCTCGTCGCAACAGAGTTTTCAAAATCAGCAGTTGTTCTCAAATTCTCTCTAGTTGTTCTTTCAATCTCAGGATAAAAAATGGTTAGCTCCAGATTTAAAGATCTGCGACCAAGCATCCAAAGAGAAATTAAAAACTAAAACACTCACAAAAAAGGACAAAAAACAAACAAAAAGAAAAATTTTAAAAAACAATTTCATCTATGAACTGCCGTAGGTGCTATCCCTTGCATTGGTTCGGTCGAGCGCAAGCTTGGTGGGATCGAGCATAAGTGCACTGATTCGTAAGTGCACTCAAGCTGATGATTGTTCGCAGGTGCACACAACAGAACCATCCGCGGGTGCGCTCAAGCGTAGAAAGGCTGTGCTTGATCGCAGTTGTGTTGTGTGCAGAAATAGATGCAGACAAATTGCAGAAATAAAACCCTATAACTAGTAGAAAGATAAAACTAATTTAGAAATAAATTGTTTTTAAAAATCAAACAATTCCCAGCAATGGCGCCAAAAACTTATTGTGAAAAATTTAATACTTGGAAGTGCACGAATCATTTGCAGTAAAAGGGTTGCAAGTGCGAGGTCAATCCCACAAGGAATTATGTTTTTGAAAGCAAACTTAAGTCAAAATCAATCAAACTCTAACCTAGTTCCAAAAGATGAGAGATTGTTTTTGCGAATACAAAATCAAAAGCATAAACGAATTAAAGTGAAAGTAATCTATTAATGAAGCACTAGGGTTTCAAAATCCGCACTCACAAAGTTATAGCAACATATTTCCATGATCAATAATATTTCCAAAGTTCTCACAACAAAATCTTAGGTATGTTTTACTTTTGCTTCAAAGAATTAATCAAAACCATCCTATGTATCCATTCATTGCACAATTCACAAAAGATATCCAACTTTGCAACTTCCGCATAAAGACCTTAGTTTTCCCTTAGCAACCTACAAAACACTAAAACCATAGAAATAGACAGCCAAAAGATTAACAAATGTAACTTATGGGGTTTAAATATGCAATATTTGGCATACATCATTGATGTTCCTTCTTCACTTGTTGGCAGGTTGGGCACTGCTCCACATACTTTGCAATGTCCTGCTTCATATTGTTCGACCAATATGATCCCTTCATGTCCTTGCACATCTTAGTACTCCAGGGTGTATAGTATACAGAGAACAATGAGCCTCGCTCTTAATCTCTTTCCTGAATCCTTCGCTCTCCAACACACACACTTGTTTGAAATGGGTGAGCAACCCATCATCCTTAAGGCAAAACTCTTGTGCCTTTCCTTCTCCTAGCAACTACTTGATCTTCGTGTACTAGGGTCCTCCAACTGAGCGGCTTGAATGCTTGTAAGCAACTCCAATTGTACCACCAAGTTAGACATGTGTGCAGGCGCACCCTCATCTACTACTTCCAGTCCCATCCTAGTGCATTCCATAACCAGCTGGGGTTGTGTTAAGTGCCAAAATATCCATATTTTAGCCCTTAAACCTATGTGTGTTAATTCCTTAATATTGTTAATTTGTGCTATTTTAGTTCTTTTTTTTGTGTTTTCCATGCTTTTGTAGGCTTTTGGAAGAAAATGTAGTAAATCTGGAAGATTTGGGCTTAAAGAGAGAAATTGAAAAAAGTTGGAGCTCCTGACAGTGCGATCGATTGCAGGTTCCCTGCGATCGAGTGCACTACTAGAGAAGACAAAGCATGAAGTGGCCATGTGCGATCGAGCGCACAATAGAAGAGTCTTGATCGCAAACGTGCGATCGAGCGCACATGGGTTACGATCGATCGCACCCGTTCGCAGGTGACACATCAGAGGCGGCCAGAATGCTTTTCTTTCCATATTTGGGTTTTCCAAGTCCCACTTGTAATAGGAGTAAAACCCTACAAATT
>NC_081544.1:15055313-15080030 GCF_901000735.1 Corylus avellana | reverse complement strand
AGACTCTTCAATAGCTAGAACTACATGCTCAAATTTAGAGGAAAGAGATCGAAGTACCTTTTTGACGACTCGGATTTCATCGACCTTCTCATTGTTTCTTTTCAAACCATTCACAATTACCAGCAATCGTGAGAAATAATTAGACACCGATTCTCCATCCTTCATGTGAAGAGCCTCGAACTCGCCCCGTAATGGTTGGAGACGAACCCATTTCACCCGTTTGTCTCATTTGAAGATGGAAGCTAAAATCTCCCATACTTGTCATTGCTTCGGCAACTTTCTCGAAGGTAGACTCGTCCAATGCTTGATAGAGTAGAAACAAGGCCTTTTTATCCTTCTTCCTTTGCTCCTTAAGAGTCTTATTCTCATCTGCTGTGTATTCAGCTTCCTCCTCCCCACTTGGTTCTGTAAATCCGTCAGTAATGACTTCCCACAGATCTTGAAACGCAAACAGGGCTCTCATTTGGATAGACCATGACCCATAGTTATCTTTTGATAATCTAGGGATTTGTTGCTGAACTATGTTGGAATCCATTTCTAGATGGGACAAAAATGAAAATTGGCACAACTGAGCTTTGATACCAATTTGAAAGAGAAAAAACTAGTTTACAAACTAGTTACCTCTCTATCTCTTTTCTCTCTTTCTCTTTTCCTGTATTTTAATACTAAAAGACAAAGAACAAATAATTAGACTAGAGAAGAGTGGAGGAAGTCTTCTTTGTATTTCACTTGTATGAAAATACATCTTACAAAGCCTATAAATAGAGGCATTCAAAGACTAACTTACATGCCTTTTACTTCTCCATATTTATTGTAATAAATAACAAAAAACTCATCTGTAAGTTAAGACTTCAGTTGAGAATTGAATAAACACATGAGGTTAGAGAACCAAAGTCCCTTATTAATTAAAGGAACTTATAACTTCTACCATTTAGAAAAAAATCTCTTGCGTTTTGATTTGTTGAGCTTCCAACACAAACTCTAAAATTACTATGAGCAAATTCCCATAAAATATATATTTTTTTTCTTTTGCAAGAATTTATCCAATTTGGTCATATGAAAAGGTATATGCCACAAAGACTAATGATATATTTACAAAATGCTCACAGGTTTAACTTTCCATATATGTAAAAATCCATAAAGAATATTGATAAATTATATTCTCATTAAACTTCAATAATGGCCAATTCTTCAAATAAAAATCAAGCAATTCACCATAAAAATACAAAGCAATATATTAACCTAGTGCATGTAAATTTCTATAATGAGTAAAAGAAATATACGACAATTCAAAAAAAAAGGATTTAAATTCATGCACAAGATTCTCAAAATGATATTCAACTAAAATATAAACAATTTTCCAAAATCCCATTTACTAATTAAGCCACTTACCTCGTTCGGTAATAAACCAAATTGTCCCCTAAAAATCGTAACAACAATTGCCCCGTGCCTTGACTTCGTTGGGTACTGATGAAATTTGGGAAAGAAAATTTTGACAAAATGTTGCTAGAGAAAGTAACCTACGAATAGTGTGATAGATACCGAGGGGATATACATGCTTCTATTGCAAGGAGAATGGGCATTCGGTAAGAAATTGTCCTATATATCTAGCACTCAAACATTCAGGTAAAAGTTTGCTTTTTAGTTAAACACGTGTTAGTGAGAGTCCCACAGAATTCATAGCGTGTGGATTTGGTACTAATCATATCCACAATCAAATTGTAGGGGTTTAAAGAAACTAGAAAAGAAAAGAAAAGAAAAGATGGACCTTGAAGTTTCATAGTTATTTCAAACTATGTAATATAAAAGTAATTTTCTACGGATTTAATGGACTGTTTTTCAATTCAGTACCCATTGCTTACAGTTTGATTATTTGTGATTTATGTGAATAACATCTATTTTAGAATCTTTTATTACTTTAAATGTTTATGCTTAAACTAGCAAAACATTTGTATTGCCAAGTATAAACTTGACATTGTTCATTCATCAAGGATTCTAAGACTGGTTCAAAATGGGTTGTTGAGGTCCATTCGGTCTTGATGAGATCCTAATCTAAGAATCTTTCTTGGAGGATAAAATGAGCAAGATGTTCTTTTTATTGAAAAGATAGTATGACAAAGGAATATGTTTTCGTTAGAACATTTTGATTAAGTTTACTCTGTTGGATGAAGATATGTTTATGTATGAACTCCTTTAAGTTTCTAAATACATAAAGAACCTTTGATTTAATCAAAGTATCTCTTAGGATAACTTATCAAAATATAAATTGTATCCCAGGGTGAATACAACTAGGTTCATACCAAAGATGGTGTGTGATATGAGGAATATTGTTTTTTGTAAGAAAGGGAATACTCTACCTTGTTTCTTTAAAGCAAATATCCTAGAGGCGACAACACATTTTCACAAGTGTCGTTGAGTGTTGAATTTGTTTTTTTTTAAAAAAAAAACAAAAAAAAAAAAACAAAAACAAAGGTTTGGAAACTATGTAGTCTTATTTTTTAGGAAGCTGTTGGTTTACACCAATTTCCAAAAATTAAGACTATATAAGTAAATCATGAAAAGAGTAGTGAGATTCTAAAAGATTCAACAAATACTAAGGAAAGAGATAAGTTCAAAATTATCTAGAGACATTACAGATGTTTCAGATGTACTATGTGTTTTATTATTTAGATATCTAGCTAGTGCTAGTCATATTGTAGTGGGAGTTGAGATTCATTACTTATAAAAGCTTGAGTCATATCCCAAGGGACACAATACGATGGTTTGGACGCAGATGACTAGATCAAGGCTATAAGGAATCCCTTTATATAGAGCAAAGTGATAAAAAAATATTCTCCTTGATGTAGATTTAATGTGATGATTATTCTAAAGCTCATGCCTAATTGTTTTGGTGGGAGATACTCAAACTTTTGTGTGCATGGTAAGATTGAGTCTTACAGAATACAAAGAATAATTACGTAAGTAAATCGGCTACTCAAGAATAAGAGGTAGTGAATAAAGTGACAATACATTGACTTTCATTTGACTACAAAATAATTCATGGTTGATACATGTATTAAATAAATATGTCAGGAAGTTAATTGATTAATTCAAAAATATGAATTAGAGAATTAGAGTGCATCCACATTTATTTGGTAGAATCAATTGTGATTAATAGTAACTTGTGACAAGTCATGGATGAGAAGTGTCATAGGCCTATTGGAGCTAATTGTATTTTCACTTTATGTCCCTCTTTGAGTTGATGTAATTTGACTATTTGTTTTGGGTCAAAGTTATTTATTTATTTGGATTGTTTTATTTTATAAAATTTGAGCTAAAGAATTTAATTCATATATGGCTTGTCATTTGGAGTTGAATGAGCTTAGGAATTTATCCTTAGAGGCTTATGCAATTAAAAGAGCATTGGATTCAGGAATTTAATTCCTAAAGTTTTAAGCAAAGTTAAAAGAGCATTGGGCTAATGGGATAAAACCCAGGCCCAAGCATTGGGCTTCTAAAAAAGGGACAAGGTTAAACCTAGCCCTAGGAGACACATTGGGAGTAGGGCTGTAAATAAACCAGTCCGTCCGACAACCCGCCCGAGACCCGCTCGGCTAAGCTCGGCCCGAACCCGAGCTAGGTACTGTAGTAACCCGCTAGTTACTGTTGAAACCCACTCGATTAATAAGTGATACATACCCGACTCGCTCGACAAAACTCGATAGGGGCTCGTCAGACTCGTTTGATTATATATATAATTGGTTATAATTATATTATATGCATATTGAATAATATAAATGTATAAGATAAATACTTAACCATATGATCCAATTATAATTCTAATACTTAATCAATTATTCATGTACAATGACAATGATAATGTGATTCATATAATATCAAATTAAGTAATAACAAATTATGCATTTATAATATGACATAAGTATAAAAATTCATACTAATACAAATTATATAATAATTAAATGCCTAGAGACTTAGTTCCAATGTATGTTATAAGTCCATGTACGTTATAAATTATAATTATACATATATGCATATTGAATAATTCAAATGTATAAGATCAATATTTTTGTTTGTTTTGTAAGTTTATAAGATCAACACTTAATCATATGATCCAATGACAATTCAAATACTTAATCATAATATTTGTGTACAATAATAATGTGATTTGTATAATATCGAATTAAGTAATTGACATTAGATTCAACAATGTCTTACTTATAACCACAATGGAAGTATTATTGTATTATCATTATAATGTACATGATTATATTTACATGATCATTAAATCATATGATTATATAATAACAAATTATACATATATAAGTCCATGTTTGTTATAAATTATAATTATGCATATATGCATATTGAATAATACAAATGTATAAGATCAATACTTTTTTCTATTTTTTTTCTTTTTTCTAAGCGTATGACCAATACTTAATCATATGATTCGACCGAGTGCCGACCAAAACCAACCATAAGACGGACGGTAGGCGGAATGGTTTTTCTTATCCCGACATTCTGTTGGTCGGTAGACAGAAGAGATTTTTGGATGTTGGTTTTCGACTGGCACTGAACCGGCTTCTACCGACTTTCATTATATATTTATAACAAACATAATCATCAAACGCATGCTAGCTCAGTTGGTTGACCGCAAAGCTCTTTGCTTTGTGGTCCTCGGTTCGAATCTCTTGCTGTGCGTGTAAGGGTTTCTTTTTACTTATCAGGAAAAAAAAAATTATGATAAAAAAGGCGCCGTTATGACCTCCAATATATAAACCTTGTTTAGAAGCAATCCCCCATTTCCCTTAACCCTAGCCGTCAGTCTCACCTTGCTCTCTCTATCACTCTCCTCTCATCTCTGCCGCTCTGCCTCACATTCAATTAAAAGATATAAATCAAGCAATTGAATGAAAATCTACAACATCCTTATTCGAAGTCAAAATTGTATAAACAAAATACGAGAATACATGAGTTTGTCAATGACGAAGCTTCATCTTCAACCTTAGTTGAAGGATTTAGCCTCTCATGATAACAAAAATAATCACCAATTGAATTGTCATCATCGAAAGAATAAAACTTACAATGGAAAACAAAGCAAAAGCTTCCCCACGGCAATATGTCGTAATTCAGCTTAAAACGGCCTCCTTCAATTGTGAGGCTTAGAGGTCTATTTATATGGCTTAGGGGAGCCCTAGAAGCCCTAGTAATCCTAGGAATTTCGGAGATTTAAGTCCAAGCCCAATTAGGATAAAGAAAACCTAAGCCCAAATCGGAATAGGATTCGCCCAGAATTGCGGTCCTATCTTGCGGCATGATTTTGGCCTTGTGACGCTCCGAATTGGGAAAATGTTATTTCACAATGAATTGTAGTAGTTTGAGTTAGCTTTCCAATTCCACTTGAATCACCTCAATCGGATATCTGAGATGAAAGTTATGGTCAAAATACCGAGACGTATTCAGAATCCAATTTTGCATCCAATCCGATTTGACTTAAAATTGAGAAATTCCGAATTAATCCTTTCCTTTATTTGATTAAACTTTAACCATGATTGGTTAAGCTTAACCATATCCTCTAGGTCTTCCCCCAATTTGCCCCTTTAAGCTTGGAATTTTTCCAGAAATGCTTTCTTTTCTTCCAAAAGCCTATAAAACAAAGAAAATACAAAAAGGCAGTAAAATGTCCTAATTAACCAAAACCAAAGGATTAAAACATGCAAGTTAAGGGCTGAAAATATAAATATTTTAGCACTTATCACTTTGCCTTAGCATTGCAATAGCTTGCACATGTTCTTGCCCATGAGTAGGAGTAGAAGAACTTCCAACAACAAACTGCCCTTTTGGATTAGGTACAAGTTGACTTGGGAACTTTCCTTTTTCTCTCTCCCCCACTTGAGTGGCTAATTGGCCAATTTGCCCTTCCATTTTGGCAATAGCTTGAGTGTTGATTTGGGTGAGATTCTTAAGTTCATGTATGGACTGGCTATTCGATTGTATGACCTAGGAGTTGAGCATGTTGGTTTTGTTCATCTCTTGCATGAATGCTTTAAACGTGTCTTCCAATGATGACTGTGATGCAAGTTTTGGCGCTTGAGTGGTGCACTGAAAGCGGGAGGTTGGGCTTGGTGAAATGATAGGAACTGATTCTAAGCTTGTGGATGGAATCCCGAAGGGTATTGATTCTGGGCTTGATTAGTGGTTCGTCCTTGATTCTGTGGTTGATTCAGCTTCCAATAAAAATTGGGGTGATTCCGCCACCCTGGATTGTAAGTCTCAGCAAAAGGTCCACTTGTGGGTTTCTTGTAATCATTGCAGGCATTTACTTGCTCCATCGGATACTCAGCAAAAGTTGACAGAAATGGGCAATTTTGGGCAAAGGGCATCGGGCTGGCACATAATGAGTGAGCATCTGCTACATTCACTGGTTTGTTTAGAGAGATAGATTCGACCTTACAAGTGAGGTCCTTGAGATGCCACCTTATATCAGCATCGTCCTTCACCTCATAGATTCCTCCCTTCTTGGGGGCAGCGGAAGACTTACCCCAAAGACTTGAAAAATCCCACTATTATGACATGTCAAATAGCTGATCCAAAGACTTATACGCTTCTTCCCTTGTAAAATTCAAGAAACCTCCCCCACTCATGGACTCGATCATGTTACGCTGCAGTTGAGTCAACCAATAGTAGAAAAATTGAATGAGCCTCCAAGTCTCAAAACCATGGGGTGGGCACTTCAAAGTCAGCTCTTTAAACCTCTCACAGCTTTCAAAGAATTTCTCCTCCTCATCCAGATTGAAACCGCTGATCTCTTGACGGGATTCATTGATCTTGGATATTGGGAAGAATTTATTATAGAACTTGCTCAGCAAAATTTCCCAAGAGGTGATGGATCCAGGCATGTTGGAATGTAACCAGGCTTTTGCCATACCATGTAAGGAAAAAGGAAACAGCCTAAGATGCACTGACTTATCAGAGAAGTTTTGAAACCTGAAAGTTGTACACATGTCCAAGAATGTCTTCACATGAGTGTATGGATCTTCATTCTCTAGACCTTCGAAAGCAGGAAGGAGTTGAATCACATTCGGCTTCAAGTCAAAGTGAGTGGCATCGATAGCAGGCAACACTATGCATGATGGAGTGTTGGTAGGGATGGGTGCAAACAACTCCCTGAGGGTCCTTGGCGGATCCCCATTCTCAAGCCGCTCGCTCGTCGCAACAGAGTTTTCAAAATCAGCAGTTGTTCTCAAATTCTCTCTAGTTGTTCTTTCAATCTCAGGATAAAAAATGGTTAGCTCCAGATTTAAAGATCTGCGACCAAGCATCCAAAGAGAAATTAAAAACTAAAACACTCACAAAAAAGGACAAAAAACAAACAAAAAGAAAAATTTTAAAAAACAATTTCATCTATGAACTGCCGTAGGTGCTATCCCTTGCATTGGTTCGGTCGAGCGCAAGCTTGGTGGGATCGAGCATAAGTGCACTGATTCGTAAGTGCACTCAAGCTGATGATTGTTCGCAGGTGCACACAACAGAACCATCCGCGGGTGCGCTCAAGCGTAGAAAGGCTGTGCTTGATCGCAGTTGTGTTGTGTGCAGAAATAGATGCAGACAAATTGCAGAAATAAAACCCTATAACTAGTAGAAAGATAAAACTAATTTAGAAATAAATTGTTTTTAAAAATCAAACAATTCCCAGCAATGGCGCCAAAAACTTATTGTGAAAAATTTAATACTTGGAAGTGCACGAATCATTTGCAGTAAAAGGGTTGCAAGTGCGAGGTCAATCCCACAAGGAATTATGTTTTTGAAAGCAAACTTAAGTCAAAATCAATCAAACTCTAACCTAGTTCCAAAAGATGAGAGATTGTTTTTGCGAATACAAAATCAAAAGCATAAACGAATTAAAGTGAAAGTAATCTATTAATGAAGCACTAGGGTTTCAAAATCCGCACTCACAAAGTTATAGCAACATATTTCCATGATCAATAATATTTCCAAAGTTCTCACAACAAAATCTTAGGTATGTTTTACTTTTGCTTCAAAGAATTAATCAAAACCATCCTATGTATCCATTCATTGCACAATTCACAAAAGATATCCAACTTTGCAACTTCCGCATAAAGACCTTAGTTTTCCCTTAGCAACCTACAAAACACTAAAACCATAGAAATAGACAGCCAAAAGATTAACAAATGTAACTTATGGGGTTTAAATATGCAATATTTGGCATACATCATTGATGTTCCTTCTTCACTTGTTGGCAGGTTGGGCACTGCTCCACATACTTTGCAATGTCCTGCTTCATATTGTTCGACCAATATGATCCCTTCATGTCCTTGCACATCTTAGTACTCCAGGGTGTATAGTATACAGAGAACAATGAGCCTCGCTCTTAATCTCTTTCCTGAATCCTTCGCTCTCCAACACACACACTTGTTTGAAATGGGTGAGCAACCCATCATCCTTAAGGCAAAACTCTTGTGCCTTTCCTTCTCCTAGCAACTACTTGATCTTCGTGTACTAGGGTCCTCCAACTGAGCGGCTTGAATGCTTGTAAGCAACTCCAATTGTACCACCAAGTTAGACATGTGTGCAGGCGCACCCTCATCTACTACTTCCAGTCCCATCCTAGTGCATTCCATAACCAGCTGGGGTTGTGTTAAGTGCCAAAATATCCATATTTTAGCCCTTAAACCTATGTGTGTTAATTCCTTAATATTGTTAATTTGTGCTATTTTAGTTCTTTTTTTTGTGTTTTCCATGCTTTTGTAGGCTTTTGGAAGAAAATGTAGTAAATCTGGAAGATTTGGGCTTAAAGAGAGAAATTGAAAAAAGTTGGAGCTCCTGACAGTGCGATCGATTGCAGGTTCCCTGCGATCGAGTGCACTACTAGAGAAGACAAAGCATGAAGTGGCCATGTGCGATCGAGCGCACAATAGAAGAGTCTTGATCGCAAACGTGCGATCGAGCGCACATGGGTTACGATCGATCGCACCCGTTCGCAGGTGACACATCAGAGGCGGCCAGAATGCTTTTCTTTCCATATTTGGGTTTTCCAAGTCCCACTTGTAATAGGAGTAAAACCCTACAAATTTCCTTGGTTTACTTGTGTAACAAGGACTTCTAAAGCCTATAAATAGACCTCTTAGCCCTTAGGAATAAGGTGGAGGAAAGAGGCACAAGCTCTGGAAAGGAACTGAAGGCTAGATCAAAAGGAGTTTGGGATTTCTTCTCTTCCACCTTTTATTTTTATTATGTAATTTATATTTTATTTAGGGCTAGATTGAAGCCCTAATCATGTCTATTTATGATTGCAATATTGGCGCCTTTGCTACAATTATATTTTGGTGTATATAACTTGATTAATACCTCTTATCTTGTATTCCTCATATGTGTGTGCCTGATCAACATATACATGTGGTATGGACTAGTTAGTTAAATCAATTTGGATAACCGAGTTCTGGGTTTAATAAAAGTAACAAAAGATATCCACGCCGGATTCTTGGGTTAATCAACATGGGGAACCGGGAGTAGACACCCATGCCCTAGGCCTTGTGTGTTTTTCGATTTTCACAGATTTAGGCTTTCTTAAAGAACAACTTAGTAGACACCCATGTTAAATCATTTAAGAACGAAAAGAATTAGAGTAGACACCTATGCCTAATTCGTTGCTTAGGAAAATCAATAGCTTAAGGAGTAGTATAATTGGCGCATTGGTATATTGTTATCTTAATTAGTCTGATTAGTGGTGGATATCTAAACCCTAATCCTTTTTAGTTTTAGTTTATCTTTTATTTTATTTCTTTATATTAAATTCAATCTTGACAATTGAATTTTATTTGTTTAATTAAATAGGAAATTACTTTTAAACATAATTTACCAATCCTCGTGGGAATGATCTTGTATTTGCCTGCCATACTATCATTTGATCTTGTGCACTTACGAGTAAAACGTACCAAGTATTTGCCTATTCATTTAAGTGAGTTTTTGGCACAACAAGTTTTTGGCGCCGTTGACGGTGATTGTGTTAAATTATGTCTAGAAATTTTTTCCTTTAGTTTAATTTAGTTTCACTTATTTATTTATTTATTTTTCTCTATATTTTGTTTAGTTTTTAATTTTGTTGTTTTATGTTTATTTTTGTTTAAATTTTCTGTTTTGTTTTTCGTTCTGTTTCTGTCCGCAAATCTGTTTTAATTTGCGGTAGTGCGATCGAGCGCAGTCTCACTGCCATCGAGCGCACTGCTGCCTGTGAGTCTTATATGCTTATGTTTTGTGATAGTACGCTCGAGCGCCCATTCCAGGGAGATCGAGCGCACAGCCAGACAACGGTACTGAAGCTACTGATCTCAATTTTACTTTTATTTTTAATTTTCATTTTAATTTTAATTTTAATTTTAATTTTTTTTTTTTGGTTTTCTTTTATTTTGTCTTTTGTTTTATGTTTTTGTTTTTTAAAGTCTATTAGTTTTTATTATTATTTTTGTGGTTTTAATTTTTCTCTGTTTTTGTCCACACCTTTGAGCTACCATGTGGCAGTGCGATTTAGCGCACCTCCATCCAGCAATACTAAAGCTGCTCTATAGTCTGGCAAAAGACGTTAAACTTAGCGCTCATGGGAGGCACCCCATAACATATCCCCACAACATATCCTTTTTATTTTATTTGTTTATTTTATTATTATTTTATTTTGTTTTTGTTTTCCTTTGTTACTTTAATGTTTTGCAGGGACAAGTGTGCTTCAATTCAAGTTTGGGGGTGTGCTATGAGCCATACTATTCCAAACAGTTCGTCCATCTCCCGGGTAAATTCTTTCCACATTATAGACACATTGGGGACAATGTGTAATTTAAGTTTGGGGGTATGGGAGACACTTTACACTTTGCCCCAATTCTATTTTATTTTTATTTTTATTGTTTATGAAAAAAAAAATTTCTCAGTTTTATTTTATTTTTGTTGTTTGTGAAAAAAAAAATAAAAAATACATGTTCATGTTTGCCTTAAAATTTTGGTTGATCTTAAAAATTTTGATTTGATTTCATTGGTGAGCTTAAAATTTTGAACACATGATCTGATAATTGAGTTTTTTTAGTTTGGTTACTTGCTTAGGACAGTTAAGAATTCACATGTTTGATCTGATCTTACACAAGCACATTAACACATAATTTGTGGGGTATGACATGAAAGTCTGATATCTGTGTTTCTATGTCTTGGGTGAAACTGGATGACTTATTAGATGGATACTTTGGCATATATATATATGTGATAAAAAAAAAAAAAAAATATGATCATTGATAAGCTTTTCACTAAGTAACTGGACCTCTTGCCTCAAAGCATTGAGTGTTCATGTCAAAAGGTGAAATTTTTTGATTTGATTGATGTCATAGTTAGTTTGGTTTTGTAGCCTTTTTTACTCGAGTTAGTAGGTCCTTAGGGGTGTTTTACACCTAATGTCCTAAAACCATCTGGTTTGGGAGTCATTGACTTAACACTCATTACATGGGTCAATTAGAAAGCTTAAGGGAACCAAACATTGCACAACCTGACCAAAAAAAAAACAAAAAAAAAATGATGAAGAAAAAAGAAATATGCCATTGTTGTTCATTCTAATAAGGATTTCAGTGAACTTTGAGATGTGAAGACATTACATATTCGAAAGACTTGGAAGCCTCATAATTTTGTGCTAGTTCACTTTACACTGTTTTCAAACTTGTGATGTTTTCGTATGTCCTTTGCAAGTAATTGAACTTTGAGATTCCAATTCATTGTGAAGATGGAGTTCATCTTTTTAAGCTTACTAATGAATGAAAATCATGATCTTGAAGTGATGCTTTAATTTTTGGAAAAACATGAACTGTGCATGATGTTTGTTCAGTGCCAAAATATCCATATTTTAGCCCTTAATCTTATGTGTGTTAATTCCTTAATATTGTTAATTTGTCTTATTTTAGTTCTTTTTTGTTTTCTCCATGCTTTTGTAGGCTTTTGGAAGAAAATGAAGTAAATCTGGAAGATTTGGGCTCAAAGATAGAAATTGGGAAAAGTTGGAGCTCCTGACTGTGCAATCAATCGCAGGTTTCCTGCGATCGAGCGCACTACCAGAGAAGACAAAGCATGAAGCGGCCATGTGCGATCGAGCGCACAACAGAAGAGTCTTGATCGCAAACGTGCGATCGAGCGAAAACGGGTTGCGATCGATCGTACCCGTTCGCAGGTGACACATCAGAGGCGGCCAGAATGCTTTTCTTTCCATATTTGGGTTTTCCAAGTCCCACTTGTAATAGGAGTAAAACCCTACGAATTTCCTTGGTTTACTTGTGTAACAAGGACTTCTAAAGCCTATAAATAGACCTCTTAGCCCTTAGGAATAAGGTGGAGAAAAGAGGCACAAGCTCTGGAAAGGAACTGAAGGCTAGATCAAAAGGAGTTTGGGTTTTCTTCTCTTCCACCATTTATTTTTATTATGTAGTTTATATTTTGTTTATGGCTAGATTGAAGCCCTAATCATGTCTATTTATGATTGCAATATTGGCGTCTTCACTACAATTATATTTTGGTGTATTTAACTTGATTAATAACCTCTTATCTTGTATTCCTCATATGTGTGTGCCTGATCAACATATGCATGTAGTATGGACTAGTTAATGAAATCAATTTGGATGACCGAGTCCTGGGTTTAATAAGAGGAATAAGTTGCCTTGAAGATAGGGTCAGCTGTCACTCTTTGAAACATTGAGAAAAGTGGATCGAATGTGAACCTCGGATATGTTGAAGAGAGGGCCGGATGTCACCCTCAGATATATGGAAGTCAATTACCAGGTGTAAACCTCGGGTGCCTTAAGAAAGGGTCAGTTGTCACCCCATGTATGTTAAATTCAAGAACTAGATGTCACCCCTGGATAAGTTGAGAGGACTAGTTGTAACCCCGGGATATGTGAAATCAAGAATCAGATGTGTAACGCCTTATGAAAATCAATTATCTGGTAATTGATCCCATGGTTCATCTCCCATCCCTATCTCTTACCAGACAAGACTTAGAGATCTTAACCTTGCCTAAATGAGAGAATACAGTGAAAGACTGTAATTACTGGAATAAGAATGAAATAACTAGATGCCACAATCAGGATAACCAGAGTAAAGATAAAACATCATCACAGAAACAGATCTTCAAATGTATTGGTCAACAGACCCATCATCAAAATAGGTTACAAAGCATATGATAATTGTCTAAACATAAGATAACAAATCAAGGACTAATGCCTAATTTTAAGTAGTGCTAGCATAATCACTATCTCCATCATCTCTGCTCGAGTGGATCCTCCTACGTCCCACATGGATTTGAGCTAGACTAGGTCCAGATCCGCAAAAATGACCTAGATCAGGTCCTAGGCCACCACCATTATTTTGTTCGAAAGCATCCTCCTCTATGGTAGCTAAACCATCCAATTATACATGATGGAGGGGAAAAATAAAAGGGGCAAGTCCAAACACTTAGTGAGTAAATGAAATCTGTTTGGTAAAGTATGCAACATTTTAGGTATGACAGTTTTCCATGAATGTAGCATAAATATAGTACTTGTTATAATCATGAGAATTAGTGATAGTTCAACTGTATGGTCTACCCAAGAAATTACCCCTTCTGAACAGGGTTGGTGCTGTCTTGAGGGACCTGCAATACAATGTCGATGCCCTGACCATTGTACGCTATCATCCATAACACTAGCAACCCGATCGAATCCAACCTCGAGTGGCCCATGCTACTAATGATGTACATCCTATAATGACCCGCCCGTTAAGGCTACTTCGGTCACAAAATAACCATTGGATCGAAGGCCCATATATCACACACATTTGACCATAGAGTTAACATGTATAGTAAGTCCATGGCCATTATCTCGCACGTACTGGTGTACCATGTCATAAGATGCAATTAGTCTTCTCATTGTCATTATCTTGTTAAGTAACAGATTTTCACAAATGATAGAGTTCATGATGCAACAAAATGCATTTCATGGGAGTTGTAAATATGCATGTTTGGTACACAAAATAGTCGTTTAATGTGGGAAAAGAAACAACGAACATTATGTGAGTTAGTACTCACCCGGATTGTACAAGTCCTCTGAAAAGTCCTCCAAATGGTATGGGTTCTCCAAATCTGTGGAGAGCCTACTATTAGTCCTAAGTCCAAGCTAAAACAAACCTAGAACATAAAATAGTGGCTATAGAACGTCGGGCAAGATGGTGTTCCCTCGAAACGTCTTTGGGCGAGCGTTCGGCCCCTAGGTTGAGCGTTCGGCTAGAGAAGTTTAAGTAGAACCTCATTTGTTCCAATGTTCTCCTAAGCCTCCTCAACTGATCCTAAATGGGGGTTCAGTTGTCGAATTGGGGGTTCGATTTATATGAGGAAAAAGCTGAGCGCTTTGTAAGAGCAACCTTGCAGGACAACGAGTGCTCGGTACTATAGTGCTGATCGTTCGCATATTGTTTACCTAATGGTTTTTGGGCTGCAGTCGTACGCTCAAGCAATATCCAGTGTCAACAAAAAGTCAACGAGCGCTCGGGTTGGTCCCTACACGAGCGCTCGAGTATTGTTGACAGGCGAGCGCTTGCGTGGTCCCCCACACAAGCGTTCAGCCAAAGAGTCGAATTTTCCAAAATAACTCTCCAGTTGTCCCGAGTGACCCAAAGATCCAATTAATCATCATAACCAAGCTATCTTAGCCTAGTAGATTATTTGGGTCACTACATGATGTCACCTCCAGATATGTTAAATTCAAGAACTAAATGTCAACTTCAGATATGTTGAGAGGACCAAATATCACCCTCGGATATGTTAAATTCAAGAACCGGATGTCACTCCCGGATATGTTAAAATTCAAGAATTGAATGTCACCCTTGGATATGTTGAGAGGACCGACTGTCAACCCCAGATATGTTGTGAAAAGGGGACTAGCCCTGGACATGTTGAACAAAGAGGGCCGGATGTAAACTCTGGGCGTCTTGAAGATAGGGTCAGTGTTAACCCTCGGTCAAAGGAGAGAGTTGGAAGGTACTCCCCGGAATCGAAGCGATGCCATGAACCAACGAAGATGAGGAGCTCCAGTTGCTGAGCTCAAAAGAGTCAATTTACACTCTGAGGAAGCCATGAGTCTTGGACAAGATCAAACATAAAGTCGGATCCTAAATAAAATTCCCATTACTCGAGTGCCTTGGATAATGGAATTGGGGGGTAACTTTTCGAAATAAAATTGCACTACATGCCCATCAAACCGCCTCTTGGCCAATAATAGGCCCACAAAGTTATTAATTAAAAGTCAGGAGACGCTATCCAAGTCGGGTTCTATTGAAAGAATCTGGGTCAAGAAGTCCTACTCAATGTCTAAATTGGAGTAGGAGTCCAAGTCCAGTTCCAGCTCTCAGAACTCCCAAATCAACTCGAACAAGAAGATCTAGTCCAAGTCTACCTCAACTCTTCAATCTATAAATAGGCCCCTACACAAGGTATAAAGATATCTTCTCATACTCTCAGACTCTGAAGTAGATTGAATTGTTAAGTTTTGTGCATAGTATTGCACTTCTCCACGGAACTAACTTAGGCATCGGAGTGTCCCCGGCATAGTGGCCGGCAGATCTTTTGACGCTCTTGTTATTTTGCAGCGATTGTGGGAATGCAAAGCTGTATTGTAGATCTAGAAGGTTCCAAAGAACACGGAATCCACACCATGTCGAAAACTGTTCTGACAGTATGCATTGTGCTTTTTTGGTCCATATGGGAAATAGGTCATGTTCACCTCCTAATAATGCTGTTAAGTGTTGTGATAGTTTGATGAATCAATCTCAGCATATTGATAAGGTGATAGATAAGCAAACTTCGGAAGAAAAATTGAAGAATCGATTGCGATTAAAGACTTCAATCGATTCTATTCGGTATTTAACATCTCAAGGATGTGCTTTTAGAGGTCATGTTGAAGGTCTCGATTCAAAAAATCGTAGCAATTTTCTTGAGTTGATAAAACTTATGTCCGATTACAATTAGGATGTTGCTAAGGTTGTTTTAGAAAATGCTCCACAAAATGAAAAATATACTTCACATCATGTCCAAAAAGTTTCTTTACTTGTCTTGCCAAAAAGGATACGAGATGTAATTCGTGAAGAAATTGGTAATTCAAAATTTAGCATTATTGTTGATAAGGCATGAGATGAGTCTAAGAGAGAACAAATGGCTATTGTTTTGAGATTTATTAACAAAGATTGTTTCATACAAGAACACTTCTTTGATATTGTCCTTGTTAAAGATACATCGGCGTCGACTTTAAAGGAAAACATATCTTATGTTCTTTCTCAAAATCATCTTGATATTCAAAGTATTCATGGACAAGGGTATGATGGTGCTAGTAATTTGTGCGGTGAATGGAAAGGATTGCATGCATTATTTCTTAATAATTGTCCTTGTGCATACTATGTTCATTGTTTTGCACATCAATTATAGTTATCATTTGTTGTTGTATCTCGAGAGCTAGTTTTTGTTCATGAGTTCTCAAATTTGAATTTCAATATCAATGTGGTTGGTGCTGTATGTAAACGTCATGGTAAACTGCAAGATGCTCAAGAAGCATATATCACACATTTGATAGCTATTGATAAACTTGAATCTGGAAAAGGAACTAACCAAATTAGCACTTTGGAACAAGTTGGTGATTCTAGTTGGGGTTCTCATTTTCATTCTAGTTGTAGCCTACGAAGGATGTTTAATCCTACTTGTTCAGTGATGACTATGAGTGCCAATTATTGCATATTTGGGCCTCTTAATTTGCACTTGCTAAGCCTTTAGCTTTATTATTTTCTAATGTTTGTGTTAAATTTGGTGTCGTAATGTTTTGTAGGTTGCTAAGGAAAATTTTTGCCTTTAAAGTGAAAAACACGGAGTTTGGAAAAAGCTGGAAAAAGTGCCATCAAAGTAGCATCGAGCGCACCATCTTGCTCTTGAGCCTGTGCACTCGATCCTAGCTGGGTTGCGCTCAAGCACACCCACACCCACTAGCAAGCCGCAAGCGCCCAAGTGCTACACTGCAAGAGAAGAGTTACATGCCCGAGTGCGATCGAGCGCACTGGCCATGCGCTCAAGCACACTCATCTGCAGGATATGCCTTTGCACTGTTTTTAGGGTTTTTAAGCCTAAAGACCCCTGTAAAATGACAGCTAACCCTCAAGAAACAGGGGTAGGGAGACCAAGTCCGAATTTCAATAGTTTTTCTCCCTTTTAGTTTAGTTTTAGGTTTAGGTTTTATTTTTAATAATCATGTGGAAAGACACTCTGTCTTTTTCTTTGTTTTTGTTTTTTGTTTTTTTTTTTCCCTGTTTTGCAGTTTCTACTATAGCACTCTCTGAACATCAACACAAGTGCTGTCGAGCGTAGTGCTACTACACTCAAGTGCACTCGCAGGCAAGGTAGTAGCTAGTTCAGTTGTGTGCGCCTGCGCTTGACAACCCTCTGCAGAAGCTCGAGCGCACCGGTAGCACCAGACGGATCAGTGCCTATGCTCGATCCCGTCTACCTTGCCCTCGAGCGCACTCGCGCAGTAGACAGCACCAGCAATGGACCGCATGCACGCAGCCGCAACATCACTGATGGATCAGCGCTACTGCGCTCGATCCCTCCCCTTCTGCGCTCGAGCGCACCTCCGTAGACTGCACCGAGACGGATGAGTACAAAATTTTGCCAAATTTATTTTTGGTCCTTTTTGTGAGTTTTGAGTTTTAGTTTTTAATTTTGGTATTTTTGTTTAGTTTGATGCTTCTGTGTTAGTTTTAATTTTTGTTTTTATAATACTTATTTTTGTTTATTTTATTTCTTAACAAAAAAAAAAAAAAATTGTTATTGTTTTATGTGGGATATTTGCATGCTAAAGAGTGAGGGTGAAGCATGAATTTTCCATTTGGTAATTTTAATGATTCTCCTAGTTGTAGGTCAATAGCTCCTACCAACTACTCTCACAATTTTTACCCACATGAACCATGTTCATACTGCTCAAATCCTTATCATCGTTCTAGTAATTGTCCATCTTGGGACAATTTTTTATTTTTTCATATGAGCAAATAAACATTAATTTCTTCAGCCCGAGATTTGAATCCAATGCCAATTTTTACACCCCGGGATCGAACAATCATTCTGATTTCTCGTGGTCAACTGAGGCTATAGGAAATTATGATCCCCAAGATCATGAACTGCACCATCCAGACTATCCACAGTTCGATAACCAAGTCCTTCATCCTTCATCATACGACTATCTTCCTCAACAATATGCGTCGGAAGACTCTCTCAAATCCTTCATGTAACTAACCGGCTAATCCATCGTTCAAATGCCACAACCACAATTATCATTGGAAGACACGCTCAAAGCGTTTAGGCAGACAGCTAACCAGTGCATGCAAGAGCTTAAGAATTCCACCATGGTCAATAACCAAGCCATTCAAGAACTCAAGGATGCCACCATGGTCAACACTCAAGAAATTGCAAGGTTAGAAGGACAAGTCGATCATCTAGTTGCTGAATTCAACAGAATAGAAGAAGAAAAGGTTCAAAGTCAGCTGAAATGGCTAAAGAACACTACATGATTGATGAGGAAGCTACTAGCAATTCTTGTTATGATCATGCCCAAGCCACCACCACATTTGGGAGTGAGGAAATTGTGGAGAACAATGAGGAGGAAGAAAAAGAGGAGCAAGTTGAGCACCTAGACAAAAGTGAGCCCCTGTCAACTCCAAATTTGTCTAATGACAAGGAATTGAGTACTGAAGCTCCTTCCTTCATCACCATCCCTTTTGAGACACATCATGAACCCCAAGCTTCAGTTCCTCAATGTCTTAAAGAACCATCTCATGCTAAACTTCTCAAGGATCTCTGCACACAAGGTCCCAAATCTAGGAACCATGTTCCTAAGAAAATCCTTCGAAGCAGGCAAGTAAGCTACCTGAGAGGGCGAAACACCCTTCCAGAATGCTACAAAGTTTTAAAGAAGAAATGGTGGAAGGGATTGGTTGGACACCCATATGATCGGGGAAAGTGCGGTATTCTTTCTTCTTCTTTTTTATTTTTATTTTCTACACTTCATTTCTAAGTTCTTTTTCTTTTGTCATTTTATTTCTTGTTTTTGACAGCAATTAATCTTTTGATGTTTGTTTCTATGAGAAAATATTGCTATTAGTTTTGTTGATAGGTGTTTTGGTATTCCAGTTTGGGGGACACCCTAGCCTTTTTCACCCCTTGATGTTCCGTACTTCTGGTAATGTATTTCTTTACTACACATTAAGGGCAATGTGTAATTCAAGTTTGGGGGTATAGAAAGATACTCTGTCTGTTTTTTTGTATTTATTTGTTTGTTTTTATCTGTCTAAAAATAAATAAATAATTGCTATGTTGTTGTTAAGTATGAGTTAAGCGGTAGCTGTGGTTTGATTTTCATTGGCTTGCTTAATATTCTAAACATATCATCATGTCATTAGGAATCTGAGTCCTTTGACTCATTTTTGGGCTATAGAGACTTCACTTGTTTTGAGTTAATTATCATGAGCACATTAGCATAGAGTCTGTGAGGTATGAAATTTGAACTAAATTGTGTGGATCTTGAGATTTCTGGGATGGCTTGTTGATGAATATCCTTGGCTTGAAAAAAAAATCATTTTGAGTTTCTCATTGAGTAACTGGACCTCTTGCCTCATTAAGCATTGAGTGTTCGTATAAAAAGGTGTGAAATTCGAGTTTGTTGATTGTATGGCTAGTTTGGCTTCGTAGCCTTTTTGACTTGAGTTATTAAGCCCATAGGGATGTTTCTACATCTAGTGCCCTAAAACCATCTGGTTTGGGAGTCATTGGCGTAACACTTGTTACATGGGTAGGATCGAGCGCCATCAAAGTAGGATCGAACACACCATCCTACACTCGAGCGCCTGTGAGCTCGATCCCAACTGGGTTAAGCTCAAGCGCACCCATGGCCACCAGCAAGCCGCAAGCTCCCAAGTCCTGCGCCGCAGGAGAAGAGTTACATGCCCGAGTGCGATCAAGTGCACTGGTCATGCACTCGAGTGCATTCGTCTGCCAAATATGCCCTAGCACCTTTTTTAGGGTTTTCAACCCTAGAGACCCCTATAAAATGACGGCTAAGCCTCAAGAAACAGGGGCGGGCAGACCAAGTCCAGATTTCAACAGTTTCTCTCCCTTTTAGTTTAGTTTTATGTTTAGGTTTTATTTTCAATAATCATGTGAAGCTAAATTCTCAACTAAGGTTGAGGATGAAGCCCCACCGATGAAGAACAACACACTTTCATGTAAGTCAATATTATATGATTTTATGGATTTTTAAGGTTTCAATTGTTTAGCTTTAATTCAATTATTGAAATTACTCTTGAATATCTATTGTGATTTCCGAATACATGTGATGATTTAGGGGAGTTTCATTTAATTGTTTACTTGGATCTTTATTAAACTAAAATTCGATATCTATTTGTGATTTGTCCGACGGATACAATTGATGACTTGGTTTAATCTAGATATCTTTTGTGATTTGTATAATGGATGGATACATTGGATGATTTAATTAAATTGTGAAGCATGGTAAGACATGTATATGATTTTATTTGTGAGAACTTCAGATGGTATTGATGAACATGGAATGTATTGTTCCAACTTGGTGAGTGTGGATTCCATAACTTTAGTATTTTATCTTTTGATTATTGTTGTTGTTATTTAGTTTAAGTTTTCTCTTATTCAAAATCTAAAACCTCTTGGAACTAGGTTAAGATTTTAATTAGTTTAGATATAATTTGTTTGTCAAAAACACAATTCCCTATGGATTCAACCTCGCACCTGCAAAAGCTATATTGCAAACGACTCGTGCACTTGCGAGTATCATTTAAAACTCACAACAAGTTTTTGGTAAGACATATATATGATTTTATTTGTGAGAACTTCAAATGGTATTGATGAATATGGAATGTGTTGTTCTTCATCGGTGGGGCTTCATCCTCAACCTTAGTTGAAAATTTAGCTCCACATGATTATTGAAAATAAAACTTAAACCTAAAACTAAACTAAAAGGGAGAAAATTGTTGAAATTCGAACTTGATCTCCTTGCCCCTATTTCTTGAGGCTTAGCCGTCATTTTATAGGGGTCTCTAGGGTTAAAAACCCTAAAAATAGCGCTAGGGCATATCTGGCAGATGAGTGCACTCGAGCGCATGGCCAGTGCGCTCGATCATACTCGGGCATGTAACTCTTCTCTTGCGGTGCAGCTCTTGAACGCTTGCAGCTTGTTAGTGGGCGTGGGTGCGCTCGAGCGCAACCCAGCTAGGATCGAGTGCATAGGCGCTCGAGCATAGGATGGTGCGCTCAATCCTACTTGATGGCACTTTTGCCAACTTTCTTCCAAACTCTGTATTTTTCACTTTAAAAGCACAATTTTCCCTTAGCAACCTACAAAACACTAAGACACCAAAGCTAACACAAACATCAGAAAATAATAAAGCTAAAGGCTTAGTTAGTGCAAATTAAGGGGCCCAAATATGCAATATTTGGCACTCATCATTCAGTGCTTGAAAATATTATAAAAGAAGGTCCACTTACTCTCAACATGAGGATGCTAATGCTACTTATAAAATGATTACATCCTTCAAATTCATATTCATTTTACATTTGATGAGAGAAATCATAGGTACTACCGATTGTCTTAGTCAACATTTGCAACAAAAATCTCAAGACATCTTGAATGTTATGCAATTAGTTTCTAATACAAAAGCACTCCTCCGAAAATTGAGAAATGAAGATTGTGATAATTTGGTTGAGAAAGTAGTCTACTTTCCTAGCAATTTGAAATTGACATTCCAGATTTGGGTACTCATTATGTTGAAGGCCGAGGTCGTCATCAACGAGATCACATTACAATGGTACATCATTATCATTTTGACATATTTAATGCTACTATAGACTTTCAATTGCAAGAGCTCGATAGTAGATTTGGAGAAGGGGCAATGAAACTCTTAACTCTTAGTTCAGCTTTGGATCCAAATGATGCTCATAAATCATTTAATATTGATGATATATGTAGTCTTGCGGAAGTACTATTCTCTTGATTTTTTTCTATTTAGGAGAAATTATTTCGAGATTTCAGTTGAAGCATTTTTTAAGTTGATATGCTTAATCATCCGAAATTACAAATATTGTCCTCCATTGTGGAATTATGTCGAGGATTGACAGAGACAGAAAAATCAGATATGTTCTATCTTATTGACAGATTGATTTGCCTTGTTCTGACTATTCCAGTGTCTACATTAACTACTGAACGAGCATTCTCAACTATAAAAATTGTTAAATCAAGATTTCATAACAAAATGGAGCATGACTTTTGTTGGTACAGTTTCCGGTATGGTGGAGCCAAGGGGTGAGATCGTAATTTTGGATGTCGCTCCTTCTTTAATCTACAAGATAGAAATGGAGTTAAGAGAAGACGCTAGGGGTGTTCCGGCGAATCCTCCTTCGATGCTAAAGTTAGCTTCTTCTTTTTTTAGTTATGTATAGTGTTTAGTGAGAGATTGAGTCATGTAACTGTATCCTTGACTTTCGTGCCCTTATATAGGTGTTGTGGTGGATGCGATGATGATGACCGGGTGGAGGATCTAGGATCTGGGCATAACAGACATAGGAGTTAATATTACTATTCCCTGATCGTTACAGTTATTGTGAAACTATTACTATCATTAGTGTAAATCTCGAGAGTGATGCATAACGGTCACAGTAAATGGCCCGAGAATGCTTGTAATCAATGTCGACTCCAAGAATGGATCGCAACGGTGATTCCTATCATGAATGCTAATCTAAGAGTGATTGTAACTGTTCCTTTAGTTAATGAGTACCCATGAATGTGGGTAACCATTGATGTGATCAATGCGTGTGTTTGACCCTGAGAATGTCGACTTGGTGATCGCTGCAAACATGGTGGGAGTAAGTTATCCCTGGGCCATTATAGAATAGCGATGATGACTGGCTTAGACCTTCGGCACCGGGCTGGGCTTGTAAGATCATTTTGGGAATTTATCTCTCACTATGAGGCCTTGGGCCTATTGAGTTTAGTACGATTTTTATGTGTAACAGTTACCCTCCAAATTCCTTCTGTCGAGGCTTCGAGAGAAGAGAATTCTGATGCTCGGTTTCCTCATTTTCTTTGAAATGGCTCATTCTTCAGATATTTTGCCTGATCCGACTCAGTGAAGTCATTATTTTTGGCATTTTATCCATTTATGGAACTGACAATCACGTGTCTGAGATATCTAGTGGTTAGGTGCAATATGTGATCTTTCAAATCTTTGTACACATGTTAATAAATGCGCCGCTTAATCCTCCACGTGTTTTACTTCGAGCAGATGGCGTTGAGCGAGTCGCTATTAAGCTAGGTCCTGGCTGTCGAATGGCATTCTTGGTCGCATCTTTTGAGGGAAAGATGTCACGAGTTCCCTCAGTTGAGGCGTGGCTGCAGACTCATGATGAGTTTACATTAAATGCTCCATTGCTGGTTTCGTGGTTTTCTTTCTTTATAAACGGTTTCCTTTTCTTCTTCTTTCTTCACGACTCCAATTTCCTAAATTCTTTTGCCTTCGAAATTTTCTAAACTTCTTCTCTCTACAACCATGTCTTCCACTCATCAACCTCAACTTTCCGAAGGCAAGGCTGCCAATGAGCTTTCCCCGAAGGTTCCTTTGGTTCGACAGAAGGGTGGTTCATCTACTAGGGTTCATCCATTTGGTGAGGTGCCCCCTCGGGTGTTGGGTCATCTTTATGCTTGGATTTTCCTAAAAAATAGAGGTCCTATTTTTCATCGTTTGATGAGAAGGTACTTTGACACAACTCTGAGATTCCTCCTTCAATTTCTTTACATTTGCCTAATGACTCCACCGGAATGATTGGTGGTCTTGGAGACATATGCGTTTATGAGCGCATGTTTCTGGCTAGACTTCGTTTGCCCTTCTCTCCCATTATTAGAGAGATGTTATCTCTTCTGGGAATAGCCCTCGGGCAGTTGATGCCCAATGGTTGGCGATTCTTTATGGCACGCTTTTGTTGTGGCCTTCAATATATACGGTCCTCATATGTACCCAAACACCGAGACGGTGACTTTCATGGTTCACGGGAAGAATCACTTCATTGGGCAGGGCAATTCTTTTACGTTTATGGTGCTTGGGAGGCATCCTCATTAGAGGCTCTGCTATTCGAGCACACTGTTCCCCGAGAATGGGGGGCCTCTCGAGAAAGCTATGAGTATTTCTAATTTCTTTTTCTTCTTCTTCTTCTTCTTTTTTTGACTTCTCTTCGTATTGGTAGGGAAGGGATGCCCCAAATTAAGCCTGGGGCAGCAGAGTCGAGTTGATTATATCTTGGCTTTCTCCCAGCTTCCCTAGAATGAGACTCAGATGATTTTTAATGAGATCATTACCGATTCTGCTCTTCGAGAGCATTTGGGCTATCAGATCCCTGTTGACAAAGTATACTGTGACCATCAGCGAAATCCAAAGAAACCAATTCTTCCTTCTGACAAGGCAACCCATAAATCACCGGCTCGTAAGAAGACTCAAGTGCACAATGTCGTTCAACCTTCGGATAGGCAGATTGCAATTAAGGTGTTTGTCTCAAAATTTTTTGGCTCTACTTCCAACCTTTCTCCGCGCCCCAAG
>NC_081544.1:15035605-15055213 GCF_901000735.1 Corylus avellana | reverse complement strand
ATTGTGATTTCCGGATACATGTGATGATTTAGGGGAGTTTCATTTAATTGTTTGCTTGGATCTTTATTAAACTAAAATTCGATATCTATTTGTGATTTGTCCGACGGATACAATTGATGACTTGGTTTAATCCAGATATCTTTTGTGATTTGTATAATGGATGGATACATTGGATGATTTAATTAAATTGTGAAGCATGGTAAGACATGTATATGATTTTATTTGTGAGAACTTCATATGGTATTGATGAACATGGAATGTATTGTTCCGACTTGGTGAGTATGGATTCCACAACTTTAGTATTTTATCTTTTGATTATTGTTGTTGTTATTTAGTTTAAGTTTTCTCTTATTCAAAATCTAAAATCTCTTGGAACTAGGTTAAGATTTTAATTAGTTTAGATATAATTTGTTTGTCAAAAACACAATTCCCTATGGATTCGACCTCGCACTTGCCAAAGCTATATTGCAAATGACTCGTGCACTTATGAGTACCATTTAAAACTCACAACAAGTTTTTGGTAAGACATATATATGATTTTATTTGTGAGAACTTCAAATGGTATTGATGAATATGGAATGTGTTGTTCTTCATCGGTGGGGTTTCATCCTCAACCTTAGTTGAGAATTTAGCTCCACATGATTATTGAAAATAAAACTTAAACCTAAAACTAAACTAAAAGGGAGAAAATTGTTGAAATTCAGACTTGGTCTCCCTACCCCTATTTCTTGAGGCTTAGCCGTCAGGGTTAAAAACCCTAAAAATAGCGCTAGGGCATATCTGGCAGATGAGTGCACTCGAGCGCATGGCCAGTGCGCTCGATCATACTCGGGCATGTAACTCTTCTCTTGCGGTGCAGCTCTTGAACGCTTGCAGCTTGTTAGTGGGCGTGGGTGCGCTCGAGCGCAACCCAGCTAGGATCGAGTGCATAGGCGCTCGAGCATAGGATGGTGCGCTCAATCCTACTTGATGGCACTTTTGCCAACTTTCTTCCAAACTCTGTATTTTTCACTTTAAAAGCACAATTTTCCCTTAGCAACCTACAAAACACTAAGACACCAAAGCTAACACAAACATCAGAAAATAATAAAGCTAAAGGCTTAGTTAGTGCAAATTAAGGGGCCCAAATATGCAATATTTGGCACTCATCATTCAGTGCTTGAAAATATTATAAAAGAAGGTCCACTTACTCTCAACATGAGGATGCTAATGCTACTTATAAAATGATTACATCCTTCAAATTCATATTCATTTTACATTTGATGAGAGAAATCATAGGTACTACCGATTGTCTTAGTCAACATTTGCAACAAAAATCTCAAGACATCTTGAATGTTATGCAATTAGTTTCTAATACAAAAGCACTCCTCCGAAAATTGAGAAATGAAGATTGTGATAATTTGGTTGAGAAAGTAGTCTCCTTTCATAGCAATTTGAAATTGACATTCCAGATTTGGGTGCTCATTATGTTGAAGGCCAAGGTCATCATCAACGAGATCACATTACAATGGAGCATCATTATCATTTTGACATATTCAACGCTACTATAGACTTTCAATTGCAAGAGCTCGATAGTAGATTTGGAGAAGGGGCAATGAAACTCTTGACACTTAGTTCAGCTTTGGATCCAAATGATGCTCATAAATCATTTAATATTGATGATATATGTAGTATTGCGGAAGTACTATTCTCTTGATTTTTTTCTATTTAGGAGAAATTATTTCGAGGATTGACAGAGACAAAAAAATCAGATATATTCTATCTTATTGACAGATTGATTTGCCTTGTTCTGACTATTCTAGTGTCTACATTAACTACTGAACGAGCATTCTCAACTATAAAAATTGTTAAAACAAGACTTTGTAACAAAATGGAGCATGACTTTTGTTGGTACAGTTTCCGGTATGGTGGAGCCAAGGGGTGAGATCGTAATTTTGGATGTCGCTCCTTCTTTAATCTACAAGACAGAAATGGAGTTAAGAGAAGACGCCGGGGGTGTTCCGGCGAATCCTCCTTTGATGCTAAAGTTAGCTTCTTCTTTTTTTAGTTATGTATAGTGTTTAGTGAGAGATTGAGTCATGTACCTGTATCCTTGACTTTCGTGCCCTTATATAGGTGTTGTGGTGGATGTGATGATAATGACCGGGCGGAGGATCTAGGTCTGGGCATAACAGACATAGGAGTTAATATTACTATTCCCTGATCGTTATAGTTATTGTGAAACTATTACTATCATTAGTGTAAATCTCGAGAGTGATGCATAACGATCACAGTAAATGGCCCGAGAATGCTTGTAATCAATGTCGACTCCAAGAATGGTGCGCAACGGTGATTCCTATCATGAATGTTGATCTAAGAGTGATTGTAACTGTTCCTTCAATTAATGAGTACCCATGAATGTGGGTAACCATTGATGTGATCAATGCGTGTGTTTAACCCTGAGAATGTCGACTTGGTGATCGCTGTAAACATGGTGGGAGTAAGTTATCCCTGGGCCATTATAGAATAGCGATGATGACTGGCTTAGACCTTCGGCACTGGGTTGGGCTTGTAAGATCATTTTGGGAATTTATCTCTCACTATGAGGCCTTGGGCCTATTGAGTTTAGTATGATTTTTATGTGTAACAGTTACCCCCCAAATTCCTTCTGTCAAGGCTTCGAGAGAAGAGAATTCTAATGCTCGGTTTCCTCCTTTTCTTTGAAATGGCTCATTCTTCAGATATTTTGCCTGATCCGACTCAGTGAAGTCATTATTTTTGGCATTTTGTCCATTTATGGAACTGACAATCACGTGTCTGAGATATCTAGTGGTTAGGTGCAATATGTGATCCTTCAAATCTTTGTACGCATGTTAATAAATGCGCCGCTTCATGCTCCACGTGTTTTACTTTGAGCAGATGGCGTTGAGCGAGTAGCTATTGAGCTAGGTGCTGGCTGTCAAATGGCATTCTTGGTCGCATCTTTTGAGGGAAAGATGTCACAAGTTCCCTCAATTTAGGTGTGGCAGCAGACTCATGATGAGTTTACATTAAATGCTCCATTGCTGGTTTCGTGGTTTTATTTCTTTATAAACGGTTTCCTTTTCTTCTTCTTTCTTCACGACTCCAATTTCCTAAATTCTTTTGCCTTCTAAGTTTTCTAAACTTCTTCTTTCTACAACCATGTCTTCTACTCATCAACGTCAACTTTCCGAAGGCAAGGCCGCCAATGATCTTTCCCCGAAGGTTCCTTTGGTTCGACAGAAGGGTGGTTCATCTACTAGGGTTCGTCCATTTGGTGGGGCGCCCCCTCGGGTGTTGGGTCATCTTTATGCTTGGATTTTCCTCAAAAACAGAGGTCCTATTTTTCATCGTTTGATGAGAAGGTACTTCGACACAACTCTGAGATTCCTCCTTCAATTTCTTTACATTTTCCTAATGATTCCACCGGAATGATTGGTGGTCTTGGACACATATGCATTTATGAGAGCATCTTTCTGGCTAGACTTCGTTTGCCCTTCTCTCCCATTATTAGAGAGATGTTATCTCTTTTGGGAATAGCCCTCGGGCAGTTGATGCCCAATGGTTGGCGATACTTTATGGCACGCTTTTGTTGTGGCCTTCAATATATACGGTCCTCATATGTACCCAAACACCGAGACAGTGACTTTCATGGTTCACGAGAAGAATCACTTCATTGGGCGGGGCAATTCTTTTACGTTTATGGTGCTTGGGAGGCATCCTCATTGGAGGCTCTGCTATTGGAGCACACTGTTCCCCGAGAATGGAGGGCCTCTCGAGAAAGCTATGAGTATTTCTAATTTCTTTTTCTTCTTCTTCTTCTTCTTCTTTTTGACTTCTCTTCGTATTGGTAGGGAAGGGATGCCTCAAATTAAGCTTGGGGCAGCAGAGTGGAGTTGATTATATCTTGGCTTTCTCCCAGCTTCCCTAGAATGAGACTCGGATGATTTTCAATGAGATCATTACCGATTCTGCTCTTCGAGAGCATTTGGGCTCTCAGATCCCTGTTGACAAAGTATACTGTGACCATCAGCGAAATCCAAAGAAACCAATTCTTCCTTTTGACAAGGCAACCCAGAAATCACCGGCTCGTAAGAAGACTCAAGTGCACAATGTCGTTCAACCTTCGGATAGGCAGATTGCAATTAAGGTGTCTGTCTCAAAATTTTTTGGCTCTACTTCCAACCTTTCTCCGCGTCCCCAAGTTTAGGACGATATTTTGTCTGCTTTGGTTGTTGAAGCCAACCCCCCCACTCCAAAGCAAAAGGCGGATAAGGGAAAGGCTCCATTGGAGGGGTCTTTGAAAAGAAAGAGAGTTGACAAATCTGTAGAACTTCTGAATTTGGTATCAACTGTTAAGTCCAGTTCTGTCCCTGTGACTTTCGGTGAACCTCGTACTTCCGATTCTTCTTTTTTGAAGGATACTAAACCTTTGCAAGCTAATCCTTTATGCCTCTGGCCTCGAGAGCATGGAGAACCAATAGCTATCCGTAATGAGCCTCATGATTTTCTTCCTTCCAAGACTGATCAACCGACTCTTCCTACTAAAGCTAATCCTTCGGCTCCTTTTGCCAAGCCTTCCAACTAGGACACAGTGTGCAGAGGACGGCCACTTAGAGGTCATTCCGGGAGGAATTCTCCTCTCATTAGATTGTTCGCTAAGGATTTGAAGGGGCATCCTCTATCCATGGTTACCAAATTGTTGCCAGCTGATCATACCCAGGGAGAGGTTTGGCTTACCCCTAATATGTTTGTGGACAAGCTAGTCCATTGCCATTATTTGGTAAGTCGCACATGTTTGCTATTTTGTATATTCTCCGATTTTCTCATGTAGTCTTCCTCTGTGCAGGCCTGGGTTCTCATTGCCAGTTGGTATGATGAATTTCAAAAGGTATGTGGGAGTATCCCGACGAAAGGGTTGAACTTCAAGAGTTGGTTCGGAAATTGAGTAATTGGCAGGAGGGTTCAAGTTCCTAGGCAACTAAAGGTCTAGTCTCTGACTCCGAAGCGAAGAATCTTCGTCGTCTTTTGGTGGCGAGAGATTAGGAGCTTCTCGAGAGTAAACAAAAGTGTTCCGAGCGGGAGACTACTAATGCACAATTGCAAAGACTCCTAGAAGTTGCAAACCAGAAGAATCAAGAGCTTGTGAAGCATGCCAAAGTAGTGGATGCCAATGTTCATCAGGTGACTGTGGAGCATTTTAAAGTAATGGAAGAGCTTCATGAGACCTGAGCTTCTGAGGAGGGTTATCGGAAGCTTTTCGAGACTCTTGAGGCCGAGTTATCCCAGTCTGAGGATGGTCGTGAGCAAGCCGAGGCTAATTTGAAGGATTCTCAGAGCATATGCATTTTATTCCGCCAAGGGTATCATTATTGGAAGGCTAAGGCAACTCTCTATCTCTCAGAGTTTTCTTTCGTTCCTTGGCTTCGAGATTTGCTTTGGGTTCGAGGTTTTCACTAGGTCGAGAATTGCTGATATCTGATAATTAATCGAGAGCAGTTCAATATTGACCCTTCTACTATGGCTTCCGACTTCTTGTCACTTCCTACTAGTGCTGTTGAAGAAATGGTCGACACAAGTGGAGACTTGATTCTTGATGCTCCGAAGACCAACATTCATGGGTTCCGACCAGATGTTAATTTACCCCCCAAGCCTCTAGTCCCCGAGATCATCATTGATGATGATGGTGATGAAGACAATGTTGGTGATGACACCGAGCCTGCTCCCAAGACTTTGCTCTCTTTTTTCTTTGTTATATCTTTTCTACAAACTTGATTTGTCTGTATAACGAACATCTCCTGATTTGATATTTTTGCTTTGCTTTACTTTGCTTTGCCCATTTGTCGATTTTGTTAGTCGGTTGTACTAAGTAATTTTTAGTCTTGGTCATTTTGGCACGTCTTTTGTGTTTACGTTTCAGGTTTTGGAGGTCATCATTAATATGTACATTTTCCTGCAATAGGACGTGTGGAGCACTGTCGTTTGATTTCTTGTATACGACAATTGGCTTTCCAAGGCGCCTTGCATGGGATGTCTTCTTGCAGTAAAAGCAACCTTTCAATTCCCGAGGGTTTTGTCATTATAATTATCTCCCTTTGTCTTTAGTATTTTCATTCGACTTACTTTGTTCTCATTTCTTCCTTGTTTCACTTTCTTACTCCATTTCTTCTTCTTCTTCTTCTTCATCTGGTAGTTTGGCGGAGACAGATTCATCAACTGCATTGCATCTTCATGCGAACCGTCCCTATCCCCGAGTTCCTCATTCTTCCAAGGCAGAGATTTCTGGACTGTTATTAAGCGCCAATATATTCATATTTTAGCCCTTAACTTATATGTGTTAATTCCTTAGTTTTGTTAGTTTTTACAATTTTATTTCATTTTTGTATTTTCGTAGTTTTATAGGTTTTTGAAAGAAAATGAATCAAATCTGGAAGTATCGTCTTAAAGACCAATTTTGGGAAAAGTTGGGGGCTCTAGTAATTCGATCGATCGCAAGGGATCTGCGATCGAGCGTAGAAAAAGCAAGAGGACTAGATGAGCGCAAGGCGTGCGCTCGTGCGCACAAGCAACAACCTCGATCGCACCTGCGATCGAGCGCCCAACACATACGATCAACCGTAGTCCTGCGATCGAGCACACACGGGCTGCGATCGAGCGCACCAGCCCATGAGGAGAAAGTCAGCAGTGCCCTATTTTGGAAAGTTCACCTTTTCAATCTTTCAAAACCCTAAGTGACTTAGAACGTGAAACCTATGATTTCTAGGGTTTCTAGAGTATTTCTGAACCTATAAATAGACCTCCAAACCTTTAGAATAATCGTCCTTGAATAGACACAACTTTGGGAGAGGAATTTGGAGGCTACTTCTAGGAGAGGTTTTCGGTTCTTTCTTTCTCTTTTATTTCTATTTTTATTTTAACTATGTGTAACTAACTCTTTAGATTGAAGCCTTAATTATGTTTATTTAATATTTCAATATTGGCGCCTTTGTGATAATCATATTGTGATGCTTAACTTGATTAATTCTTGTTTTATTGAATTCCTCATATGTGTGTGATTGGCCATTATATGCATGTGGTATGGATTAGTTATTTAAATCAATTTGGATGATCGAGTCCTGGGTTTAATAAGAATAACAAAAGAAATCCACACTGGGTTCTTGAGTTAATCAACATGGCGAGCCGAGAGTAGACACCCATGCCTTAGGCCTCATGTGTTTGTCGATTTCCATAGATTTATGCTTTCTTAAAGAACTACTTAGCAGACACCCATGCTAAATCCTTTAAGAAATAAAAGAATTAGAGTAAACACCCATGCCTAATTCGTTGCTTAAGGAGATCAATAGCTTAAGGAGTAGACACCCATACCTTTAGGTTGGCAAATATTAGGTATTCATAATATGATTAGAGCATTGGCATATTGTTATATTATTTGAGCATGATTAGTGGTGGATATCAAAGCTCTACCTTTATCTTTATCTTTATTTATTTTCAAAATATCAATTTCGTGACAAAGTTGATATTTTAAGTAATTCTAAGTGAAATCAACAATCTCCGTGGGAACGATCTTGTACTTGCTGCACTATACTACTGTTTTGATCTTGTGCACTTGCGAGTTAAAACATACCAATTATTATCTATTAATTTAGGTAATAATTGGCACAACAACTGTGCCTATTGCTTGAGATGCGAGAGCAATGCCTTAGAGATCGCTCAAATCAAGTGGTCAAATTGATGGCGGACGTGGAGATGAAGGACCATCAAATAATTTTAAGAGATCGCCAGTTGGAGTTACGGGACTGCTCGATTACTGACCTTGAGGCTCAACTTGTCAGCATTCATGAAGATAGGTGGAAGCATGCCTCTAGCGTTTACTCTGCCACCCGTCTGTTTCTGAAGGAAGAGGAAAAGTGCCAACTTTGGAAGGCGAGGGCTCTTGAGAGACATGATTCTCTGAGTGAAGGTCATCAGAAGTGACCTTCGATATAAATGGCAGTGGCCTATCCAGGGTCGATAATTTTTTGTTCATCATATTCCTGGGTGTCTTACCCAAATGTGATTCTTTGTACAATGTCTACTCGGACGTTTGAGTACTAGATCAAGTCCGGATGTAGTTTTCTCGGTTTTACTTGTGTTTCTTGTAATCGTGTCTATGTAATAACTGTAGTTGTGGTTGAATTTTCTTGTAACGAACTTAGCTTGCTGCTGAGTCTTCTTGTAATGAACTTGATTTGTACTTGAGTCTTCCTGTGATGAATTCAGTCTGTTAATGAAACATTTTCTTTGAAGTTTGGATGTTTGCCTGCTAACCTTATGAAGTGTAAATGACTTCCACAGTATGGACTTTTCCCGGCCTTGGTTGTCTAGTCCATGGGTACTCTTGTCTTGTTTTTTTTGTTAAGGGTTTTCTCCCTATCTATTCGAGTTTAGGATTTTCATCCTCCTTGTTTTTTTTGTCAAGGGTTTTTTCCCTGTCTATCTGAGTCCAAGATTTTCATCCTTCTTGTTTTTTTTGGATGTTCACTCCTTTTTTTTTTCAAGGGTTTTCTCCCTATCTTTCCAAGTATAGGATGTTCATCCTTCTTGTTTTTTTTTTTTAAAAAAAAAATTTATTATTTTTTTTATCAAGGGTTTTCTCCGTCTTTCCGAGTATAGGATGTTCATCCTTCTTGTCCGAGATTGCTCTTCTTCCGAGGATGCTGCTTTGCTTTAAGATTTTTCTAAAGGGTTGACTCCCTTTCTTCCCTGCAGGACAAGGAATTTGTCACTGGGCCCAATGGTCAATTTGACCAAGGGTCCTCCAACACTCAAGTCAATTTTTATTCATCGATAAATATCATTGAAGAGAAAGTAAATTATAGGAATTGAAAAATTACAAATAAATGATCTGCATTCCAGGGTCTCTGCAATAGTTTCCCTTCTACGTCTTGCAGATAGTAGGCGCCTTGCCGATGGCTCCAAACGACTTTGTAGGGCCCTTCAGATCTTGGTCTAAGCTTGCCTTCTGCTGGATCTTGGGTTGCTATGCTGACTTTCTGGAGAACCCAGTCCCCTATTTTGAACTGCCTTGGCTTGACCTTCTTGTTGAAGTACTAGGCTGTTCTTTGTTGATAAGCGGCCATTGTTGCTTGAGAGTCATCCCTCTTTTCTTGGAGCAGGTCTAGGCTCAACTTCATGCCTTCTTCATTCATCCCCGAATTGTAGTGTTTTACTCAAAAGCTGACCGAGCCAATTTCAACTGGAATGATCGGAATGCATGGGAGAATGGGGTTTCTCCTGTTGTTCAGATGGTAGTTCTGTAGGACCACACTACTTCAGGGAGGCATTCTATCCATGCTCTTTTTTTATCCTCAAGCTTTTTCTTCAATGTTTTCATCAAGGTCTTGTTTGTAGCTTCCACTTGACAGTTTGCTTGAGGATGTCCCGGGGATGAGAAATAATTTTTGATGTGTAATTTGGCACACTAGCTTCAGAATGGCTCGCAATTAAACTGCTTGCCATTGTCAATTACGAAGGCGTGAGGTATACCATGCCGACAAACAACCGACTTTCAAAGAAAATTTTTTATATTCCTGGTAGTTATGGTTGCCAGAGCTTCAGCTTCTGCCCACTTCATGAAGTAGTCGACAACTACTACAATGAATCTACGTCCTCCTTTCCCTATCGGTAGCAGTCCTACGAGGTCGACCCCCCATTGTGCGAAAGGCCACAGTGCCGATACCGGGCTTAACCCCTCGAGTGGGTTGGTCATTACTTTGTCAAACCGCTGGCACTTATCGCAATGTTTCACCACTTCATTTGAATCTTTATTCATCCCAGGTCAATAATACCCTACTCGAACAGCTTTGTGGGCCAGCATTCTTCCTCCCGTTTCACCACTTCATTCGAATCTTTATTCATCCCGGCCCAATAATACCCTGCTCGAACAGCTTTGAGGGCCAACATTTTTCCTTTCGAGTGACGACCACAAACGTCTTCGTGGATTTCTCTAAGCACGTAGGAGGCCTCCTCTTTCGACAAGCACTTGAGTAGAGGAAGAGTGTAACCTCTTCTGTACAGGATTTCGTCGATCAACGTATACCGGGTAGCTTGAATGTGGATTTTCTGAACCAATTTTTTATTGGATGGCAACTTTCCCTCCTTGAGAAATTGCGGTATAACATGGCCACATTCTAGGCCCCCCTGTTCTTCTTCGATGCATGTTACCTGGTCCACCCGAGTCATTGAAGGCTCGGTTAATTCCTGAACTGGACATACAGCTGCCGTGATTTCTTCCTCGGTAGCAAAACCAATACGAGCTAGGGCGTCTGCCTGCGACTTTTCTTCCCTTGGTAGCTAGTGAATACTATCTTGTCAAAGAACTCAGCAGCTTCCTTCACTTTCGTCAGGTACTGCTTCATCTTATCTCCTCTAGCCTCGTATTCCCCCTTAATGTGTCCGACCACCACTTGGGAATCGCTTTTGATTTCTAAATTTTTTTACCCCCATTTCTCGGGCCATACTCATTCCGGTGATTATGGCCACGTACTCGGCTTCATTGTTGGTGGTGGTGAACTTCAGCTATATCACTGCCTCGCATTCTTCTTCGCTGGGTCCTCTGAGTATGACCCCAGCTCCACTATATTTCCGGGTTGAAAATCCATCTATGCATGCTACCCATTGTTAAGTGTCAAAATATTCATATTTTACCCCTTAAACTTATATGTGTAAATTCCTTAAGTATGTTAATTTGTGCTATTTTAGTTCCTTTCTGTGTTTTCCAAGCTTTTATAGGCTTTTGGAAGAAAAGGAAGTAAATCTAGGAGATCTGGGCTTAAAGAGAGAAAATGGGAAAAGTTGGAACCCCTGACAATGCGATCGATTGCAGGTTCCCAGCAATCGAGCGCACTACCACCAAAAAAAAAAAAAAAAAGCAGCGAATCGACCATGCACGATCAAGCGCACAACAAAAGAGGCTTGATCTTAGACATGCGATCAATCACAACCGTGCGTAGGTGACACATCAAGTGGCGGCCAGACTGTTAGTATTTCCATATTAGGGTTTTTCAACTCCCACTTGTAATAGGAGTAAAACCCTACGAATTTCCTAGGCTTACTAGTGCAACAAGGACTTCTAAAACCTATAAATATACCTCTTAGCCTCTAGGAATAGGTGTGGAGAAAAAAGGCACAAGCTCTGGAAAGGAACTGACAGCTAAATCAAGAGGAGTTTGGGTTTTTCTTCTCTTCCACCTTTTATCTTTATTATGTAGTTTATACTTTATTTAGGGCTAGATTGAAGCCCTAATCATGTCTATTTATGATTGTAATATTGGTGCCTTTGCTACAATTATATTTTGGTATATTTAACTTGATTAATATCTGTTATCTTGTATTCCTCATATGTGTTTGTCTGGCCAACATATGCATGTGGTAGGAATTAGTTAAATCAATTTGGATGACCGAGTCTTGGGTTTAATAAGAGTAACAAAAGATATTCACCCCGGATTCTTGGGTTAATCAACATGGGGAACCAAGAGTAGACACTCATGCCCTAGGCCTCATGTGTTTGTCGATTTCCTTAGATTTATGCTTTCTTAAAAAACAACTTAGTAGACACCCATGCCTAATTCGTTGCTTCAAGAAATCAATAGCTTAAGGAGTAGACACCCATGCCCTTGGGTTGACAAACATTATATATACCGGTATAATTGGCGCATTGGCATATTGTTATCTTAATTAGTCTGATTAGTGGTGGATATCAAAACTCTAATCCTTTTTAGTTTTAGTTTAACTTTTATTTTATTTCTTTATATTAAATTCAATCGTGACAATTGAATTTAATTTGGTTAATTAAATAGAAAATTACTTCTAAACATAATTTACAAATCCTCGTGGGAATGATCTCGTATTTGCCTGCTATACTATCGTTTGATCTTGTGCACTTGCGAATAAAACATACAATTATTTGCCTATTAATTTAGGTAGATATTTGTAACAAATAGTTTTTGGCGCCTAATATGTTTGATCTTCTTGTAATAAACTTACTGTAATAACAAATCTTAAGTTATCCTCTTTATTAGTCTGATTTAGGTAGATATTTGTAACAACATTTTAGTTTGCGGCACCTGCATTCTGTTACTGCGATTGAGCATAGGCTGAGTGCAATCGAGAGCAGTTTCAGGGAGCATCCAAACAGCAGTACTGAAGCTGCTAATTTCAATTGTGCCTTTAATTTTTTTTATTTATTTATTTTATATATATATATATTTTGGTTTTTGTTTTCTATCTTGTTATTTTAATTTTTATTTCTGTTTTATCAAAAAGAAAATATATATATTCTTTTTAGTGTTCCAATTACTTCTCTGTTTCTATTCTGTTTCAGCTTGAATCACCCGACATTCTGCTACTGCGATCGAGCGCAGTTCCAGAGGACTTCTGCCCAGTATTACTAAAGCTGCTGTGACCACAAAGGAAAATTTCATTTTATGCAAGGTCGTCAATCTCAAGCCTCAACCATCTTTCCACTTGATCCAGAAACTGATAGGACCATTCGACAAGGGCATAAAGACAATTCCGACTCAAAAGAAGAAGAAAAAGTTAAGGACACAATGCAAGAGTTGCAAGAAAATCCGCAACCAGTGCGAAGACCCATGAAGCAGGCTTTCATCCCAGAAAACCTCAACCAGCCATCATGCATAGCATCTCAACCGGAGGTGGAAGGCAATTATTATATATCCTCGTAGATACTCAATGCATTAACTCACTTCAGGGGCACAACTGCTGAAGATCCTAACTTGCATCTTAAGGAATTCTTTGATCTCTGCAAACTTCAGCATGTTCAAGGCCTAACTCCGGAAAGGCTTAGGTTAGTCTTATTCCCTTTTTTAAAAAAAAGGCAATGCTAAGCTATAGTATAATTCCTTGCCTGCAGAGTCTATTCATACTTGGGAAGAGTTGTCCAACAAGTTCCTAAAGATGTTCTTTCCCACTCAAAAGACAAGACAGCTTAGAAGGGAGATTCAATCATTCCAACAAAAAGATGGAGACCTGTTCTTTGAAGCATGGGATCACTTTAATACACTGCTTCTTAAGTGTCCAGATCACAACGTGCCTCAAGATGATCAGGTACAAGCCTTTTATGAAGGTTTAAATGATATTAACAAGGGTATTATTGATTCAGCTTGTGGAGGTGTGCTAATGGAAAAGAGTAGTGAGGAAGCAATAGAGCTCTATGAGACATTAAGTAACACTCCCAACAATTCTCATCCAAAGGGAGGCAAGGAGTAAAGAACAAGGGTATGTATGAAGTGAACCTGAGTGGAAGACCCCCAAATCAAATGGCTGTTGTGGAAAGAAAGTTGGATATGATTGTCAAAGCCATGACTGCTCAGAATGTCTCATCTAATCAACAAGCCGTGCAACCTCAGGTATGTGCTTTATGTTCTCAATTTGATCACACTACGAAGACTTGCCCCTTGTACTCATCTACAGATCAAGAGCATGTAATTTATGTGGGACAGAACAATTATCCTCCCAAGAACAATCCATACTCCAACACCTACAATCCAGGATGGCGAAACCATCCTAATTTTTCATGGAGTACCAATCAGAATACTTTGAACCATCAAGGGCAACAGAGGAACTACCAACAAGCAAGCCAACCAAGCCATGAATCAAAGCAAAATGATTTGGAGAGTATGTACGGGAATTCATGAATGATCAAAGACAAATCAATGCAAAAACCGATCAAGCGATACAAAGAACAAAGCAAGCTATGCAAAGATTGGAAGTCCAAATGGGGCAAATGGCTAAAGAACTGAGTGAAAGAAAATAGGGTGGATTCCCATCTCAAACAATACCCAATCCTAGAGCATCATCTTCAGGACTGAAATAAGAGAATAAGGGGAGAACAGCTGTCTAGCTGAAGACAATAAACTTAGCGCTCATGGGAGGCACCCCATAGTGTATCCTATTATTTTTTTGTTTTACTTGTTTGTCAATTTATTTTTATGATTGTTTTTAGTTTTGTTTTTGTTTCGTTTTTTATTTGTTTTAGTGTTTATTTTACAGGGACAAGTGTGCTGCAGTTCAAGTTTGGAGGTGTGCTATGAGCCATGCTATCCTAGACAATTTTGTTCATATCTCGGGTAAATTCTTTCCATGTTATAGACACATTGAGGACAATGTGTAATTTAAATTTTGGGGTATGGGAGACACGTTACACACACTCTGTCCCAGTTTATGTTATTTTTATTTTGAAAAAAAAAAATTGTGAAAAGAAAAAAAATTTATGCATGTTCATGTTTGCCTAAAAAATTTTAGGTTAATCTGAAAGAATTGTGGCTTGAATTCATCAATGAGCTTAAAATTTTGAACACATGATATGATAATTGAGTCTTCAGTTTGGTTATTTGCTTAGGACGGCTAAGAATTCACATATTTGATCTGATCTTACTCAAGCACATTAGCATATAATTTGTGGGGTATGACATGAAGTCTGATGTGTGTGTTTCTGTGTCTTAAGTAAAACTAGATGATTTATTAGATGGATACTTTGGCATATATATATATAAAAGGTCATTGATAAGCTTTTCGCTGAATAACTGGACCTCTTGCCTCAAAGCATTAAGTGTTCACGTCAAAAGGTGAAAAATTTGATTTGATTAAAGTCATAGTTAGTTGGTTTCGTAGCCTTTTTGACTTGAGTTAGTAAGTCCTAGGTGTGTCTCTACACCTAATGCCCTAAAACCATTTGGTTTGGGAGTCATTGACTTAACACTCGTTACATAGGTCAATTAGAAAGTTTAAGGGAACCAAACATTGCACAACCAGACAAAGAAAAGAAAAAAAAAAAAAAAAGGCCATTGTTGTCCATTCTAATAGGGATTTCAGTGAACTTTGAGATATTGAGACATTACACATTGGAAATAATTGGAAGCTTCATATTTTTGTGCTAGTTCACTTTACACTGTTTAAAACTTGTGATGCCTTAGCATGTCTTTTTTTGTAAGTGATTAAATTTTAAGATTCCAATTCATTGTGAAAATGAAGTTCATCTTTTTAAGCTTGCTAATAAATGAAAATCATGATCTTGAAATGATACTTTAAATTTTGGAATAACATGAACTGTGCATGATGTTTGTGGGTAACATTCCTGAAAAACCCTCACGACACTTCACTCGTCCTCTAGGAAATTCCTACAGGTTTAAAAGGCTTGTTGTATATGCTAAATGCAATCATACATCCCACAAAAGATGGATTTATCTTTTTGTTTTCTGTTTTCATTTTGTTTTTAGTTTTGTATTGCTAAGGGACTAGCAATATGTAAGTTTGAGGGTGTGTTAAGTGCCAAAATATTCATATTTTAGCCCTTAAACTTATATGTGTAAATTCCTTAAGTATGTTAATTTATGCTATTTTAGTTTGTTTTTGTGTTTTCCATGCTTTTATAGGCTTTTGGAAGAAAAAAAAGTGAATTTGGAAGATTTGGACTTAAAGAGAGAAAATGGGAAAAGTTGGAACCCCTAACAGAAAAGACAAGCAGCGAATTGGCCATGCGTGATCGAGAGCGCAACAGAAGAGGCTCGATTGCAAACGTGTGATCGAGCACACAAGGGTTGCGATCGATCGCACCCGTGCGAAGGTGACACATCAAGAGGTGGCTAGACTATTAGTATTTCCATATTAGGGTTTTCCAACTCCCACTTGTAATAGGAGTAAAACCCTACAAATTTCCTAGGTTTACTAGTATAACAAGGACTTTTAAAGCCTATAAATAGACCTCTTAGCCTGTAGGAATAGGTGTGGAGAAAAGAGGCAAAAGTTCTGGAGAGGAATTGAAGGCTAAATCAAGAGGAGTTTGGATTTTTCTTCTCTTCCACCTTTTATCTTTATTATGTAGTTTATACTTTATTTAGGGCTAGATTGAAGCCGTAATCATGTCTATTTATGATTGCAATATTGGCGCCTTCGCTACAATTATATTTTGGTGTATTTAACTTGATTAATACCTATTATCTTGTATTCCTCATATGTGTTTGTCTAGCCAACATATGCATGTGGTATGGACTAGTTAGTTAAATCAATTTGGATGACTGAGTCCTGGGTTTAATAAAAGTAACAAAAGATATCCACACCGGATTCTTGGGTTAATCAACATGGGGAATCGGGAGTAGATACCCATGCCTTAAGCCTCGTGTGTTTGTCGATTTCTATAGATTTATGCTTTCTTATAAAACAACTTAGTAGACACCCATGCTAAATCCTTTAAGAAAGAAAAAAAAATTAGAGTAGACACTCATGCCTAATTCGTTGCTTAGAGAAATCAATAGCTTAAGGAGTAGACATCCATGCCCTTAAGTTGAGAAACATTAGATATACCGGAATAATTGGCGCATTGGCATATTGTTATCTTAATTAGTCTGATTAGTGGTGGATATCAAAACCCTAATCCTTTTTAATTTTAGTTTATCTTTTGTTTTATTTCTTTATATTAAATTCAATCGTAACAATTGAATTTTATTTGTTTGATTAAATAGGAAATTACTTCTAAACATAATTTACCAATCCTCGTGGGAATGATCTTGTATTTGCCTGCTATACTATCATTTGATCTTGTGCACTTGCGAGTAAAACATACAATTATTTGCCTATTAATTTAGGTAGATATTTGTAACAACACCCATATTTCTTCTTGGGGCAATTCGTCTTCTTCTAGGAATTGCAGAATTTGACCAAGAAGTTGGCCAAAGCCTGTCCTTTCAATGATGTTCTCGAATGGAAATCTATGTCGAATTCCCCAAGCTCAATGTCCCAATTGACCAAGCTTCCCGACAAGTGTGGCTTTTGCAGGATTTTTCTTAAAGGTTGTTCGGTCAACACTTTAATGGTTTGTGCTTGAAAGTATGGCCTTAGTCTTTGAGCGGATGTGACCAAGGCGAATGCCAGCTTTTCAATCCGAGGGTATCGTTCCTCTGCTTCGTGTAAAGCCTTGCTTGTAAAGTAGATGGGTCTTTGCACCCCCTGCTCTTCTCAGATTAAAGCCGAGCTTATTGCTAACGGTGATATTGCGAAATACAGGTATAGGGCTTCTCCTTCTACCGGTTGGCTTAACAGCGATGGGCAAACCAGATATTCTTTCAGTTCTTGGAGAGCTCTATCGTAGTCTAGGCCCTAAAAAAGGGCTTTCTTTAGTATTTTGAAGAATGGAAGGCATTTATCGGTGGATTTGGAAATGAACTGATTTAACACATCAATCCTTCCTGTCAACTACTGCAGTTGCTTTGCGCTCTAGGGAGTTTGCATTTGTAGAATTGCCCTTATCTTCTCAAGGTTGGCCTCAATTCCTTTCCGGGAAACGATGAATCCGAGGAACTTTCCCGACAATGCACCAAACGTTCATTTGGAAGGATTGAGCTTCATCCCGAAGCATCTTAACGTATCCAAGGCCTCTGACAGATCGATGATGTGACTAGCTGCCGGTACACTTTTCACAAGCATGTCATCCACATACACCTCCATATTCCGACCGATTTGCTTCTAGAACATCTTATTGACTAATCTTTGGTATGTGGCTCCTGCATTCTTCAATCCAAAGGGCATTACTCAGTAACGGTACAAATCTTTGTCTGTCATGAAGGCTATCTTCTCCTGGTCTGACTCGTGCATGGATATCTTATTATATCCCGAGAATGCATCCATGAAGCTTACGAGTTCATGCCCAAAAGTTGAATCTAAGAGAAAATCTATTTGTGGCAATGGATAGCTATCTTTGTGGCATGCCTTGTTCAAATCGATGAAGTCGACACACATTCTCCACTTTCCGTTGGATTTCTTCACCAATACTCCATTAGCTAGCCAAGTCGTATTGAACTTCATTGATAAACCCGACTTCACATAGTTTTTTGACTTCTTCAGTGGCCACTTTACTCTTTTCGGCCGAATATCCTCTCCGTCTCTGCTGCACTGGCTTGTAACTTGGGTCGGCATTCAACTTATGCACCATTACCGAGGGTGCTATACCCGGCATATCGTCATGGCTCCATGCAAATACATCGCTGTTTTTCCGAAGGAAAGATACAAGTTCTTCCTTCATTGTTGCTTCTAAATGGGATCCGACCTTGATAGTCTTGTCTGGCTCACCAACCGAGAATTCTTCCAGATCCTTGACTAGTTCGCCACCCTTTAATTGCTATTTTCCTTCTCCACAACCACTCCTTTGGGCGGGAATCTTAGATCATTCCTGCATAGAGATGTTATAGCATTGTCGGGCGAATCGTTGTTCCCTCCTAACTTCCCTGACTCCATGATCCGTTGGAAACTTCATTTTAAGATGTGGAGTCGATGTTATGGCTTTAAGTTCATTAAGAGCCGTTCTTCCTATAATGGCTTTGTAAGCTGATGGTCGGTTGACCAACAAAAAACTCACCATTACTGTTGCCTGCCTTGGATACAACCTAGTCGTGACTGGCAATTCGATCGATCTGATCGGTTGTACTTATTCTCTTGTGAATCCCATTAAGGGGCAGCTAGTTGGAGCAACACTCTCCTGTCCTAGGTTCAACTTTTTGAATGCAGACTAGTACAAGATGTCTGCTGAGCTTCCGTTATCCACCAAAATGCGGTGGACAGTTAATGCGACTATCAAGGTGTTTGTATGTGGAAGCGATACTCCTGTGTAGTCATCGTCGGAGAACCCAAACACCATTGAGTCCCTCCTGGACTGCTTCATTAGCCTCCCTATGGTGTATACCTGATGGGAGTTCTTTATTTGTAGGGCGAATGCTTTCCTTGGCCTCCATGATTCACCTCCCCCAGCAAACCCACCTATAATGGTGTGGATTTCTGTGGCGTTTGCCTGATTTTGAGGTTCTCGGGTAGGGCGGACACGTTCTCTTTTAGGCTCTTCCCGCCTTCCTCTATTCTCCCGGGGATATCTACTCCAATCCCTGCAATCTAGGCTCCTACTTCAGTAATGTTCTTGTTGTTGATGATCTCGTGCATTGATGAGTGCCAAGTATTGCATATCTAGACCCTTTAATTTGCATTTGCTAAGCCTTTAACTTCATTATTTCCTGATGTTTTTGTTAGTTTTGGTGCCTTAGTGTTTGTAGGTTGTTAAGAGAAAATTGCGGTCTAAGTGTGGAAGTTGCAAAGAAGTTGAAGAATTTCTGGAAGGAGCACGATGAAGCACACAATACCACGCTCGAGCGCATCTGCGCAAGAGCCCATGCAAGGCACGCTCGAGCGCACCCCCGCATACACACAAGCAAGCAGCGCCCGTACGCTGCACTAAAGAAGAGCTGAAATGTGCACAAGTACGCTTGAGGGCACCTAGTGTGCGATTGAGTGCACTCATCCGACCTGGCAGCGCTAAAACCCTAACTAACATTATAAATATCAATTTCTTTATTGTAAACCGGACGAAGGCACGCCAGGGGGCACCGTTCTTTGTCATTTTCATGTTTTCTGGGTTTTTGTAGCTCTGAACATCAATTCTTTTGTAAGTTCTTTGATTTTAATAAAGTTAATTAGTTTCTTTATGATTCCTTTTGTCATGAGAGGCTAAACCTTCAACTAAGGTTGAAGATGAAGCTTCACCATTGATTTGTTTGCATATTTTTATGTTTT
>NC_081544.1:15033943-15035505 GCF_901000735.1 Corylus avellana | reverse complement strand
GGGGTATGGAAAGACACTCTGTCTCTTTTTGTTTATATGTTTGTCTTTTTGTTAAAAAAAAAAAAAAAAAAAAATTGCTATGTTGTTGTTAAGCCTGAGTTAGCTGCAGTTGTAGTTTGATTTTTATTGGCTTGTTTAACATTGTGAACACACCATCATGTCATTAGGAATCTATCTGAGTCGTTTTACTCATTTTTGGGCTAGAGAGACTTCACATGTTTTGAGTTGATCACCACGAGTGCATTAGCATAGAGTTTGTGAGGTATGAAATTTGAATTGAATCATGTGTATCTTGAGATTTGTTGGGTATTTGTTGATGAATAACCTTGGCTTGAAAATAAAATAAAATAAAATAAAAAATTAATTTGAGTTTCTCATTGAGTAACTGGACCCCTTGCCTCATTAAGCATTGAGTGTTCGCGTAAAAGGTGTGAAATTCAAGTTGGTTAATTGTATGGCTAGTTTGGCTTTGTAGCCTTTTTGACTTGAGTTATTAAGCCCTTAGGGATGTTTCTACATCTTGTGCCCTAAAATCATCTGGTTTGGGAGTCATTGGCCTAACACTCGTTATATGGGTCAATTAGAAAACTTAAGGGAGCTAAACATTGCACAACCTACACAAAAAAAAAAAAATGCATATCTTGCCTTGGTTGTTTCATTTGACAGGGATTTCAACGAATTTTGAGGTATTTATCTTGAGAATAAATTGAAGCATCATGATTGTATGCTAATTTCATTTTGTACCTATCTGAGCAGATGTTGTCTTAACTGTCCATTTATGAGTTCTTTGATTTTGGATTCCTTAATGATTGTGATGATAGTGTTTGTTTTGTTAAGCTTGCTTATGAAAGAACCATGATTTGTGTGAAACTTTATTCTTTTCAATGACATAGCACTGACAATGCTTGTGGGTATCATTCTTGTTAAACCCTCACGAGACTTCACTTGTCCCCTAGGGATGCCTAGGGTTAAAAGGCTTGTTGCATATGCTAAATGCAATCGTCTCTCCCACAACAACGGACTTATGTTTCATGCTTTGATTTTTATTTTGATTTTGATTTTGTTTTGCCAAGGGACTAGCAAAATGTAAGTTTAGGAGTATTTGATGAGTGCCAAATATTGCATATTTGAACCCCTTAATTTGCATTTGCTAAGCCTTTAGTTTTACCATTTTTTGATGTTTTTATTAGTTTTGGTGTCTTAGTACGTTGCAAGTTATGAAGAGGAAATTGCGGTCTAAGTGTGAAAGTTGTAAAGAAGTTGAAGAATTTCTGGAAGGGGCACGATCAAGCACACAGTGCCACGCTCGAGCGCACCCCTGCATACACCCAAGCAAGTAGCGCCCGTGCGCTGTGCCGCAAAAGAGCTAAAACGTGCACGAGTACGCTCGAGCACACCTAGTGTGTGATCGAGCGCACTCATCCGACCTGGCAGTGCTGAAACCCTAACTAACATTATAAATATCAATTTTTTTTTTTTTATTGTAAACCGGACGGAGGCGCGCCAGAGGGTGCTGTTCTTTGTCATTTTCGTGTTTTATGGGTTTTTATAGCTCTGAACAT
>NC_081544.1:14979263-15033843 GCF_901000735.1 Corylus avellana | reverse complement strand
GTAGTCATCGTCGGAGAACCCAAACACCATTGAGTCCCTCCTGGACTGCTTCATTAGCCTCCCTATGGTGTATACCTGATGGGAGTTCTTTATTTGTAGGGCGAATGCTTTCCTTGGCCTCCATGATTCACCTCCCCCAGCAAACCCACCTATAATGGTGTGGATTTCTGTGGCGTTTGCCTGATTTTGAGGTTCTCGGGTAGGGCGGACACGTTCTCTTTTAGGCTCTTCCCGCCTTCCTCTATTCTCCCGGGGATATCTACTCCAATCCCTGCAATCTAGGCTCCTACTTCAGTAATGTTCTTGTTGTTGATGATCTCGTGCATTGATGAGTGCCAAGTATTGCATATCTAGACCCTTTAATTTGCATTTGCTAAGCCTTTAACTTCATTATTTCCTGATGTTTTTGTTAGTTTTGGTGCCTTAGTGTTTGTAGGTTGTTAAGAGAAAATTGCGGTCTAAGTGTGGAAGTTGCAAAGAAGTTGAAGAATTTCTGGAAGGAGCACGATGAAGCACACAATACCACGCTCGAGCGCATCTGCGCAAGAGCCCATGCAAGGCACGCTCGAGCGCACCCCCGCATACACACAAGCAAGCAGCGCCCGTACGCTGCACTAAAGAAGAGCTGAAATGTGCACAAGTACGCTTGAGGGCACCTAGTGTGCGATTGAGTGCACTCATCCGACCTGGCAGCGCTAAAACCCTAACTAACATTATAAATATCAATTTCTTTATTGTAAACCGGACGAAGGCACGCCAGGGGGCACCGTTCTTTGTCATTTTCATGTTTTCTGGGTTTTTGTAGCTCTGAACATCAATTCTTTTGTAAGTTCTTTGATTTGAACGAAGTTAATTAGTTTCTTTATGATTCCTTTTGTCATGAGAGGCTAAACCTTCAACTAAGGTTGAAGATGAAGCTTCACCATTGATTTGTTTGCATATTTTTATGTTTTGTTTGTACAATTCCGATGTTTAGTGTAATGTCTGTTCGTTTCAATTCAATTATTTGATTAAGTTCTTGTAATTGATTGTTTAGATTAATATTTGTGCCAAAGTTGGATATTCAATGTGTTTCATCCGGCGGATACATTGCATCTTTCAATTTAAATTGGACATCTATTGTTTTTCGTTAATCAAACGGATACATTGGATGATTTGTTTTAAGTTGGATATGCATTGTGATTTGTGTAATGGATGGATTCATGGAATCTTTCAATAGGTTATTTTTATAAAGAACATGCATAGGATTTTATTGAAATTTGGATGTATGAACAAACATAATAATGTGTGCTTTGATTTAGTGAGTGTGAATTCTGAAACCTTAGTATATATCTTTTGATGAATTTTATTTTGTTTTGTTTTCAATTTCAAAACCAAAATCCTTTTGGAACTAGGTTAGGATTTAATTATTTTAGATTAAAATTGTTTTCAAAAACATAATTCTTTGTAGGATCGACCTCGCACTTGCAAAACCCTTTATTGTAAACGATTCGTATACTTGCAAATAATTAAAATTTCCACAAGTTTTTCGCGTCGTTGCCTAGGAATTGTTTGATTTTATCCTTCTACTAGTTATAATTAGGATTTTAATTATGCAATTTTTTTTTTATTATTTTGTTTAATTCCTCTTGCTAATAAAAAAAAAAGAAAAAATTTTTCTTTATGTTTTTCGTTTTGTTTTCCCAAGTTTGCAGTTTTTGCCGTAGCACTCTTTGATCAACACAAGTACGATCGAGCGTAGTTCTACTACTCTCAAGCGCACTCGCGGCCAAGGCAGCATCTGGCCCAGTTGAGCGCACCTGCACTCGACTACTCTTAGCGTCAGCTTGAGCGCACTCGAGTGCACCAGCAGTAGCAAATGGATCAGCGCATCTACGCTCGATCCCATCCAAGTAGCGCTCGAGTGCACTCGGGCACAAGGAAGCACCAAGCAGGACACACGCATGCAGCAGGCAGCGTCGCTGACGGATCAGAGCACTTGCGCTTGATCCCACCTAGCCTGCGCTCGAGTGCACCTCTGCATACTGCAGCAAGACGGATCAGTACCAAATTTTGCCAAATTTATTTTTGGTCCGTTTTGTGAGTTTTTGAGTTTTAGTTTTAATTTTTGGTATGTTTGTTTAGTTTATGTTTCTATGTTACTTTTCATTTTTATTTATTTTATTTCCTTAAAAAAAATATATTTGGTTACTGTTTTATGTGGGATAGTTGCATGTTAAAGAATGAGGGTGAAGAATGAATTTTCTGATTGGTAATTTTAATGCCTTGCCTTGTTGTAGGACACCAGCTCCTACCAATTACCCTCTCAATTTTTATGCACATGGACCATGTTCATACTGCTCAAATCCTTATCATAGTTCTAGTAATTGTCCATCCTGGGGACAATGGTCCAATTTTTCATATGAGCAGATAAACACTAATTTCTCCAGCCCGGGGTTTGAATCAAATTCCAATTTTTACACCCTGTACTGGAGCAACCATTCTGATTTCTCATGGCAAGCTCATGCTACGGGAAATTATGCTCCCCAATCTCATGATCTGTACCATCCTGAATATTCGCAGTTCGATGACCAATCTTCCATTCATTCATCATGCAATTATCCTCCTCAAGACTCCTTAGTGCAACATTTTTCAACTGCTCATGTTGATGACTTAGAGGAGAGAGTAAACTAACTCATAGCAGCTAGGTGTGCCCATACCCAACCTCCTCACACTCACGCACCTCATAAGTCATGTTAATATTGTTATTATCCTTCTCACCGGATAGACGATTGCCCATTCATTAACTATTACATGATTGATGAGGATGATGCTAGCAAGTCTTCACATGAGCATGTCCAAACCACCAACATACTTGGGAGTGAGGAAAAAGTTGTCAACAAGGTGGGAGAAAAAGAGGAGCGAATTGAGCCCCGCCAACTCCAAAATTGTCCAATGACAAGGAAGTGAGTATTGAAGGTCACTCCTTCATCACAATCCCTCTTGAGACACTCCATAATCCCCAAGCTTCAGTTCCCCAATGTCTCAAAGAGCCATCTCATGCTAAACTTCTCAAGAATTTATGCACACAAGGTCACAAATCTAGGAACCATGTTCCTAAGAAGATCCTTCGAAGCATGCAAGTAAGCTACCTAAGTGGGTGAAACATCCTTCCAAAGGGCTATCAAATTCTAAAGAAGAAAGGGTAGAAGGGATTGGTTGGACACCCAAATGATCGGGGAAAGTGCGGTATTTTTTCTTTTTTATTTTCCGCACTTCATTTTTGAGTCCATTTCCTTTTTTCATTTTATTTCGTGTCATTTTATTTTTGTTTCTAACAGCAATTAAACTTTTGATGTTTGTTCTTGTGAGAAAATATTGCTATTAGTTTTTAATAGTTGTTTTGGTGTTTAAGTTTGAGAGACGCCTTGGCCTTTTGCTTACTCAGTTATTTCCTTACTTCTGGTAATGTATTTCTCCATTATACATTGAGGACAATGTGTTATTCAAGTTTGGGGGTATGGAAAGACACTCTGTCTCTTTTTGTTTATATGTTTGTCTTTTTGTTAAAAAAAAAATAAATAAATAAATTGCTATGTTGTTGTTAAGCTTGGGTTAGCTGCAGTTGTAGTTTGATTTTCATTGGCTTGTTTAACATTGTGAACACACCATCATGTCATTAGGAATCTATCTGAGTCATTTTACTCATTTTTGTGCTAGAGAGACTTCACATGTTTTGAGTTGATCACCACGAGTACATTAGCATAGAGTTTGTGAGGTATGAAATTTGAATTGAATCATGTGTATCTTGAGATTTGTTGGGTGATTTGTTGATGAATAACCTTGGCTTGGAAATAAAATAAAATAAAATAAAAAATTAATTTGAGTTTCTCATTGAATAACTGGACCCCTTGCCTCATTAAGCATTGAGTGTTCACGTAAAAGGTGTGAAATTCAAGTTGGTTAATTGTATGGCTAGTTTGGCTTTGTAGCCTTTTTGACTTGAGTTATTAAGCCCTTAGGGATGTTTCTACATCTTGTGCCCTAAAATCATCTGGTTTGGGAGTCATTGGCCTAACACTCGTTATATGAGTCAATTAGAAAGCTTAAGGGAGCTAAACATTGCACAACCTACACACAAAAAAAAAAAAAAAAATGCATATCTTGCCTTGGTTGTTTCATTTGATAGGGATTCCAACGAATTTTGAGGTATTTATGTTGAGAATAAATTGAAGCATCATGATTGTATGCTAATTTCATTTTGCACCTATCTGAGCAGATGTTGTCTCAACTGTCCATTTATGAGTTCTTTGATTTTGGATTCCTTAATGATTGTGATGATAGTGTTTGTTTTGTTAAGCTTGCTTATGAAAGAACCATGATTTGTGTGAAACTTTATTCTTTTCAATGACATAGCACTGACAATGTTTGTGGGTATTATTCTTGTTAAATCCTCACGAGACTTCACTTGTCCCCTAGGGATGCCCAGGGGTTTAAAAGGCTTGTTGCATATGCTAAATGCAATCGTCTCTCCCACGACAACGGACTTATGTTTCATGCTTTGATTTTGATTTTGATTTTGATTTTGTTTTGCTAAGGGACTAGCAAAATGTAAGTTTAGGAGTATTTGATAAGTGTCAAATATTGCATATTTGAACCCCTTAATTTGTATTTGCTAAGCCTTTACTTTTACCATTTTCTGATGTTTTTATTTGTTTTGGTGTCTTAGTACGTTGCAGGTTGTTAAGAAGAAATTGCGGTCTAAGTGTGAAAGTTGTAAAGAAGTTGAAGAATTTCTGGAAGGGGCACGATCGAGCGCACAGTGCCACGCTCGAGCGCATCTATGCTCGAGCTCATGCAAGGCACGCTCGAGCGCACCCCCGCATACACCCAAGCAAGTAGCGCCCGTGCGCTATGCCGCAAAAGAGCTAAAACGTGCACGAGTACGCTCGAGCACACCTAGTGTGTGATCGAGCGCACTCATCCGACCTGGCAGTGCTGAAACCCTAACTAACATTATAAATATCAATTTTTTTTTATTATAAACTGGACGGAGGCGCTCCAGAGGGCGCTGTTCTTTGTCATTTTCGTGTTTTATGGGTTTTTATAGCTCTGAACATCAATTATTTTGTAAGTTCTTTGATTTTAATGAAGTTAATTAGCTTTTTTATGATTCCTTTTGTCATGAGAGGCTAAACCTTCAACTAAGGTTGAAGATGAAGCCTCGCCATTGATTTATTTGCATATTTTTATGTTTTGTTCGTACAATTCCAATGTTTAGTGTATTGTATGTTCGTTTCAATTCAAATATTTGATTAAGTTCTTGTAATTGATTGTTTAGATTAATATTTGTGCCAAAGTTGGATATTCAATGTGTTTCATCTGACGGATATATTGCATCTTTCAATTTAAATTGGATATCTATTTTTTTTGTTAATCAAACGGATACATTAGATGATTTTGATTTGAGTTGGATACGCATTGTGATTATGTAATGGATGGATTCATGGAATCTTTTAATAGGTTATTTTTATAAAGAATATGCATAGGATTTTATTGAAATTCGGATGTATGAACAAACATAATAATGTGTGCTTTGATTTGGTGAGTGTGAATTCTGAAACCTTTGTATTTATCTTTTGATTAATTTTATTTTGTTTTGTTTTCAATTTCAAACCAAAAGCCTTCTGGAACTAGGTAAGGATTTAATTAGTTTAGATTAAAATTGTTTTCAAAAACACAATTATCTATGGGACCAACCTCTCACTTGCAAAACCCTTTTATTGCAAACGATTCGTGCACTCGCGAGTAATTAAAATTTGCACAACATGGATCCCGGTAATTCATCTCTCGGACGTAGTTTTCTCTAGGAACGACTGCTCTTCTCTATTCTCCCAAAAAACGAACTAGCTTGCCATTCATGATGAATTTCTCGATAAGATGTCTTAACGCTATACAGCCTTCTGTGTAATGACCGTTAGCTTCGTGGAACTCATAGTATCGATCCAGGTTTGGACTTGGCGGAGCCCCTGGTATTCTCGGGGGTTTCCGGTATTCCGGGTCCTTTTTGACTTCCATTAAGACCTCGGAAATGTTGGCGTTGAGCGGAGTGAAATTGTAATCACTGAACTTCTTCTTGAAGGGTCTTGGCTCGTCTACCCTCTGATGGTCCTTCTTCTTCTTATCTTCGAGCTTCTTACGCAATTTTCGAGCTAACTTCATTGCCTTCAAAGTTTCCTCTTCATTGATGAATTCCTCCACTTTATCTAACAGCTCTTGGAGGTTGCCTAGCTGCCTCTGTGCGATTTTCCTCATCACCGACTCCTCGGGAGAAATACCATTGTAGATGGCGAAAAATACTACTCCATCTGTGGGGTCTTCTACCTTCAATTTTTCCATGTTGAACTGCATCATAAATTCTTTCAGGCTTTCCCCTTCTCACTGGTGGAGTGTTAAGCGGTACCCGGAAGGCTTCTTTATCTCTCGGGATCCCAAGAATTGAGTCAGGAAGATCCGTGCGAGATCTTCAAAGGTACCTATGGAATTAGACATCAACCTCTGGAACCATTCCCTAGCCTTTCCCGGGAGTGTGGTAAGGAAAGCTCTGCATGCTATTTTGTCGGGCATGGCGTGTAATGCCAGGTGCATTCAATAATTTTCCAAATGCTCGATTGGGTCCCCGACTCCACTGTAGCTCGGGATTTGGGGTGCTTTAAACTTATTGGGGAGTGGATGGTCGGTCGCCTGTTTGGTGAATGGCATTTCCGTCCCTGGAAAAAGTTTGCTAACTACGGCGGCCTTGTGTTTTTCTTTTCGCTCCATAGCTGCAAATCACGTTTTCAACTCCGCCAAAGCTTTCTCTACCTCGCTTTGCAGAGTGGCTACCGGCTGATGGTTGACCTTTTTCGTGTTCTGCGGTTTTTCTAGAATTTTTGCCTTTGCGAGCATTTTCCCGGGTATTGCATTCCATGTGGCTATTTTCGCCCCGATTGTTGTTTCGCTGGTTACTTTTGCGTTGGTGGACGACGTTCATGCTGGTGGCTATGACCATCAGAATGGTGGCTATGATTTCCCTGTTCCTCCGATTGCCCATTCCGATTGACTTCGGATTGGGATTGTGCGGGGAAGCAAAGGCGTAGCTCCTCATTTTGTTGGATTAGGAGCGCCATTTGTGCTTCAAGAGATGTGATACGCTCCCTATCTCCTACATTCTGGGGTGCTGGCGGTGGCCGCTAATTGGCCTGGACTATTGATTCTTCGCAGCGGGCTTGGCTTCTAGACCTTGTGTTCACCATAATCATGAATTTGATTTCGTAAGAACAAAAAAGATATCGTTCCCACAGACAGCACCAAATTGTTGGTACAGTTTCTGGTATGGTGGACCTAAGGGGTGAGATTGTAATTTTGGATGTCGCTCATTCTTTAATCTACAAGATAGAAATGGAGTTAATAGAAGACGCCAGGGTGTTCCGGCGAATCCTCCTCTAATGTTAAAGTTAGCTTCTTTTTTTTTTTTTTTTTTTTTTTTTTTTTGAGTTCTGTAGTGTTTAGTGGGAGATTGAGTCATGTACTTGTATCCTTGACTTCTGTGCCCTTATATAGGTGTTGTGGTGGATGTGAGGATGATGACCGGGCAGAGGATCTAGGATTTGGGCGTAACGGACGGAGGAGTTAATATTATTGTTCCCTAATCGTTATAGTTATTGTGAAACCATTACTTTCGTTAGTGCGAATCCTGAGAGTGACGCATAACGGTCACGGCAACTAGCCTGAGAATGCTTGTAATCAATGTCGACTCCGAGAATGGTGCGCAATGGTGATTGCTATCATGAATGCTAATCTGAGAGTGATTCGTAACTGTTCTTGCAATTAATGAGTACTCAAGAATGTGGGTAACCGTTGATGTGATCAATGTATGTGTTTGACCTTGAGATCGTCGGCTTGATGATCGCTACAGACATGGTGGGAGTAAGTTATCCCGGGCCGCTATAGAATAGCGATGACGATGGGCTTAGACCTTCGGCACTGGACAGGCTTGTAATATCATTTTGGGCTTTTATCTCTCACTATGAGGCCTTGGGCCTATTGAGTTTAGTATGATTTTTATGTGTTACAACTTTCTTGCAGATAATTTAGTTGTAAACATTGAAAGAGAAATTTTCAAAAGTTTTAATTCAAATTTGATATTTGATAATTTTGTTTTTCTAAGACCACGTAGAATGTAATTTTAGATACTTTATATTTTGTATTTTTCTTTATTTTTGTACTTGTGCCTACATGTTAACTAATATATTAATTTGGCATGTATTTATGAAGTCTAGTAAAAAAAAAAAAAAAAAAAGAAAAAAAAAAAGAAAGAAAGAAGAGGCTATTAGTTCCCAAGTCTAAAATATATGGAGAAGAAAAATCGACATTTGATGCCCAAAAGAACCACAAAAAAAAATAAAAAATGATACGAATGTTGCGCGCCAGTAAAGACTGAACTGAACACTAGACGGAGGCCCACAGCACGTGAACACGCGTTGTTATCTCAATTCAAAAGGATTTTGAAGGATATGGAGACGAAGTCACGGGGGCTCCGAGTGCGCGGACAGTCCTGTTGAAAACCAAATGGGGGAATCCGAATCCGAGTCTGAGAAGCAGTGGAGGCTGTACGAGGCCTACAACGAGCTGCACGGTCTGGCGCAAGAGTTTGACACCCCATTCGAGGCCCCGGCGGTGCTTGTTGTCGGTCACCAGACGGACGGCAAGAGCGCCCTGGTGGAAGCGCTAATGGGCTTCCAGTTCAATCACGTCGGCGGCGGCACCAAGACCAGACGACCCATTACTCTCCACATGAAGTACGACCCTCTCTGTGAGCTCCCCCGCTGCCGCCTTCTCTCCGATTCTCCTTCTCCTTCTGCCGCTGCCTCTGATCCCACCCTCGCTTCCGCTCAGGAAAAGTCCCTCCAACAAATTCAGGTTTGCTTTTGAATGCTATGGAAATCTTTCAGTTCAAAATGGCATTTGTGAACACTTGCGTGTGATTTTCCATAGGCATACATTGAAGCTGAAAACATGAGATTGGAGAGCGACCCTTGTCAATTCTCAACTAAAGAAATAATTATTAGGGTGGAATATAAGTATTGCCCAAACCTTACCATTATAGACACTCCTGGACTCATTGCTCCTGCTCCAGGTCTAAAGAATCGGGCGCTACAGGTTCAATGCAACCCACAGAACACACTTTTTTTTTTTTTTTTCAATTTCTTTTTGTTCGGATTGTAATGCTGATTGCTTTCGCATTCCCGGTAGAGTCAAGGTCGTGCAGTGGAATCCCTTGTGCGAGCTAAAATGCAGCACAAAGAGTTCATTATACTATGTCTCGAAGATTGCAGTGACTGGAGCAATGCAACTACCCGGCGGGTGGTTATGCAAGTATGTTTGTTCCTTTCTAATCCTTTATGTTTCTTAACTTCATCATTATGTACCCGTCCTTGTCATTTTCTTCATCGCTTATCTTGCACTTCGTTTTATTAGGAAAGTGGGGGAGAGTTACCGGATTTCTGTAAATAGCTGCCCGGATAACAGGGTTGCTTTTTCTTTTTTTCTTTTTTAAAGGAAGACAAACCTTCCATTGTGTAACCATAAAAATAATTAGGGAAACTTCACTAACCCCGAGCTTACTTTTGCAATTACCCTTCAAACTTAAAAACTCTCAATTTAGTATATCGAACTTCTAATTCTTTGCAATGACACTTTTTCGTTAAGTTTTTCCGTTAAATCCTGTCAAAATTCTTAAAATACCTATTTTTTAAATAAAAAAATTATAAAAGTTGCAAAGATTATGGCGTGAGTATTTTTGTAAATTTTTTAAATCATGACCAATGCCAGAATCTTTGCCTTTTTTTATTTATTTTTTATTTATTTTTTTTTTTTATTTTTAAAAAGGGGTATTTTGGTAATTTTGACACCCCCTTTGTTAAGATTGAAAGGAAAAATCTAATGGAGGGGGTGAAATTGCAAAAATTAGGAGTTCAATACAATATATTGAAAGTTTTTGAACTTTGGAGAGTAATTGCAAAAGTTATGATAATTTAGGGGTTAAGTGAAGTTTCTCGAAATAGTTATCTTTTAGGACTATGCTCAAGTATTATAGGCAACTTTTGTTGGGATCACTACCTAGTGGTTTCCTGCAAAAGAAATTATGAGGAAATAGTCCAATTTCCATGCCAAACTTATTACATGAATGGCTATGAAATGAGAAACATGAACGGCTACAACACCCTACTGCCAAACTTATTACATCACATATACACAAACTGCAAAAGAAAGTGTACTAGAATCTTCAGATGAGAGATTTTATCCTATACAAGAAACAATATCTGATAAAATCCTGAAGTATCTTAAACCAAAGTAACGGGGTCAACAATACATCATTTTTGGTGTCACTGCATTGCAGCTTCTCTTGAATAACCACAGTAAGCAACTTCCATGTTCTAGGCATCTACGTACTCCGTATGTACTTCTGTGTCTTCCACAACCTGTGCCTCATGCAACCACATATAACTGTTTTCTCCGATTTTCTACACCATTCTGTTGTGAGATATATACAGTATTTGGTGGCTGAAGAACTTTTCTGATTAGACTTAACCACATTGATTCAAGAAGAAGAGCTTAGATCTGATGTAGACATGATCTGATAAAAAGCAGGAAGGCACCACTTTTCTTGCCAGTTAAAGCAAACAAAGGCGTTAACAATAATTTTTGGCAGTAATACAGCAGATCATAGCAAAAGATAGAAAGTAAAGTTGAAGTTAGTACTAGAAAAGGATTTCTTAAAATGACTCAAAGACCCAAGAAATAGTTCAGATCTGATTTGTCATAAGATTGATAAAGATGCTTCTTAAAATGACTCTATAAGTGAGTATAACAAGCAATAAGATTTCATCACTAAAAGTTACATACCAGTCATCTAAAACATCAATTGTAAAGCACTAGCTATTATGAATAAATTAAAACTAGATGGGACTAGGACACACATAGACTAGACTTATGCTAGTTAGTGGCTGGACCAAGTGGACTAGTGACTTCGATTTGCTTTCAACTTGGATGCTCCCGAACATGCGTCCTTCCTCTTCAAATGCTTTTTTGACCAATCAATCATCTGTTTCTATCTTAAAATAGGTCAGTTCATCTTGCATGTACTCATCACAGCAGTCCAAATGGACCATTTAATTGAAATTCCAAAAAACAAGTGCAATATACTCTCAGAGCTGGTATTACGGAAAATACAATAAAAGCTACTCGACACTTCTTTGCTAGGAAATATTGAGCCTCCAATCGTTTTGAGGGGCAAGCCACACAGAAAGACTATCTTGGAATATTATACCTACTCCTAACTAAGCGATCCTACTGCCTTGAGGCAAAATTTTTGCTGTCTGTGAAATTACTGATTTGAATTGAGTGTTAAATTTCATGTCTTGTAGAAACTGTATCTTGGTACGGATAAACTACCTTAAATATTTGGCATGATGTGCAAAATTCTGAGTACTTTCATGATCATATACAGATTGATCCTGAGCTTTCAAGGACTGTAATTGTCTCGACCAAGCTAGATACGAAAATACCCCAGTTTGCACGTGCATCAGATGTAGAGGTTTTCCTTTCACCTCCTGCATGTACACTTGATGGCTTCATACTGGGTGACTCTCCCTTCTTCACATCTGTGCCTTCGGGAAGAGTTGGTTCTGGACATGATTCGGTTTACAGAACAAATGACGAGTTTAAACAGGTTCGGTATTCAACTATTCCACTTATCTAGTCCTTTTTTTTTGGTAAGCAATAACTTATCTAGTCTTGTCACATTTGAATGATAGTGTTAATACTAAAGAATTTTTCATACCTTACATTGTGCCTAATGTTGTTGGTTATTGTTATATGTTACTATTGTAATAAGTATACCTGAGTACGGTATACTAGTCTTTGTCATTTCTCAATGTACAATAAACTTGTGAGTAGGAAGTAGGGTGAACACATAATGCTTTCCTTAATCATTTTCTTCATCTCCTTCATCTCTTTCTTTCTCTGTCACTCTCTCTCTCTCTCTCTCTCTCTCTCTCTCTTTGCATGACCATTTGAATGATCTATCCTACAATAATCTCACAATGCTCTTGGGTTGAGTTCATAACGACAATTACTGTTCAAACAATCTCTGAATCAAAGCATTCTGTTTCTCAACCCAAGTATACCATACGAACCATAATAGTACTATTCGAAGGCCAGTAAATAGTTTGTGAAAAATAAGTTATTTTAAAACTAAAACCTAACTATACATTGTGCAACTCATGACACATTTTAATCCTTGCTTATGTATCATCCAACCACTCTAACCTCCTAAGGTCAAATTCTTAAGTTTTTGATTAATCACTGTATTAAATGATTGAGATCATCGCTTTTAATGATATCTTGATTACTTATAAAAAACTATGATTGAGATCGTCTTCTTTAAGAGTACGTGCAATGGGTCTTCAGTTTCATCCAACATGACTCACTTAAGACTTGAGAACTAGAACTAATTTTCGCTAGTGTTTTGTCAGTGAAATATGCCAACAAAACTTAGACCAAACAGAATTGGGATTGAATTTTAGTTGAGTTGAGCACAAACCGCTTGTTGGTTACATATGAGCTGTACTTTATTGTCGTATTGGATATGCAGATATGATAAAGGTCATCTGTTTCTGCTTCACTTCTAATGTTCCATAATTTAAGCATATTTTATAATGTAGGCAATATGCCTAAGAGAGGTGGATGATGTTGCATCTTTGGAGGAGAAGTTGGGCCGATCACTGTCAAAGCAAGAAAGAAGTAGAATAGGTGTAAGCAAACTTAGATTGTTCTTGGAAGAGTTGCTGCAGAAAAGGTACGTGCATTTATCCCCTTTTTACATTTTGTTCTTTGCCCATGACATAATCCATGTATGCTTTGTTTGCCTGCAATATTCTATGGCTAAATGTTTCATAAGATTATTCATGTTAGGTATATGGATAGCATTCCATCGATCATTCCACTTCTTGAAAAGGAGTACCGCAGCACAACAAGAAAGCTGAATGAAATAAATCGGGAACTCAGGTCTCTAGTTTAACTAATAAAAAACGTGTTTTTTTTTTTTTCTGAAGCAATATTAGATAGAGAATTAGTATTTGGCCTGTTAAAATGATCAAATTCCAATAAAGCCACATGTTTCTCGTGGGGCTAGAATCTTTATTTTTAGTATAGTTGTTTATTTGTTAATTTCTTTCTTATGTAGTGAATTCATTTTATTTATTATTATTGTTATAATTATTTTTTATGTGCAGCACCTTGGATGAAGTAAAATTAAAGGAGAAAGGAAGAGCATTTCATGATCTGTTCTTGACCAAGGTCTCAATTAGGGCCCTCTCATTCTGGAGGAGGCACATTGTTTATTAGCGCTGCCAAGTGCCAATATCTAATTTTCTTTGGTAGCTTATGGTACCTGAATGAGAACAAAAGTCTTGAAACAGAAGGAGGTTGCATGAATTGTGCAGGACATGCTTAGTTTTTTATTAGATTTGTGCTTGAAGAGTACTTCAAAGTCCATGTTTTTTTAATACAAACTTCCTTCATACAGCAGACAGATTATGCATTCAGCATAAAAAAAGGAATTAGCTTAAAAAGAAAAGAATAAAAAAGGCAGATTCAATATTATTGGCATGTTATACACGCACATGTACAAGCATATCTATGTTGGATATTAGCACTGCTCGTACTACACTATTATTGTCCCAAATCATGATTATCCATTCTGACTGACTATGTTTTATCACTCAGTTGTCATTGCTACTGAAAGGGACAGTTGTTGCACCTCCAGATAAATTTGGTAAATCATCTTGATGTTGCTTTCTGTGGACAACTTAGACATATGGTGGATATTGTATCGTTATATGGTCATTGTTTAAAGTGAACTTTACCCTTGCATTGAAATTTGTTGTTATTTTGTTCTTATAATTTGATTGATTTATTTATTTGTTTATGTTGCTTTGTTGGATCTTGAACGGTTAGTTTGTTTCTGTTACAGGTGAAACACTGCAAGATGAAAGAAATAATGGGGGGGCATTTGTTGCTTCCGATGGTATTCAGTTTCCTCATAAATTAATACCTGTAAGCCATAGAATTCTTTGACCTTATATATATATATGCACTGAAGTTCTAATATATTTGAATGCCACTCATAAAACAAAACACATGTAACTTGCTGAAAAGTTCTGTGCTTTTATCTTCTATTACTTTTTGTATTTTCCCTATTTTAGTTTCCTCTCATACTTGTTCAGTCTGATTCTTTCTGTAATTATTATTTTTTTGGTTGATCATATTAATGTGGAAGGATAAAAAAGGGTAAAAGAAGGGAACCAATGATGTGGTTAGAAGCTACAAGGAAAGCCATGACTGTTAGAGAGGTAACTAGGGATATTGGCCTTAGACAAGGCCTAGTAGTTGGATATTCCATGTAGTCCACCCCAATTAGTTGGAATTAAGGCTTAGTTGAGATAAGTTCAGTTTCTTCTATAAATTCTGCTCTATAAATAGTGCTCCAGTATATAGAATTAAATGGGCCACCTGATCTATATAGAAGATTTTTCTTCTCAGTAATACTAATACGTGGCTAAAGTATTTCAGTGAACTGCCATATATGGAGTGAGAGAGTTTCTTGTTTCTCGAACAAAAATTCAGAGTTTTATGAAATTGCAAAATCGACTTTGGGTTTTATTTGTGTAGAATGCTGGAATGCGTCTTTATGGGGGTGCACAATATCATCGTGCCATGGCTGAATTTCGTTTTGTGGTTGGAGGAATTAAATGCCCTCCAATTATGCGGGAAGAAATTGTAAATGCCTGTGGGGTCGAAGATATTCATGATGGAACAAACTACTCAAGGTATTGATGGTTTTCTAATTTACTCAAATATGTGGGATGATTTAATAAGTAATTTGTTGTAAATTTTACTGATTTTCCTTTCTTTCTCTTCCTTCTTTATGCATGAAATCAGGACAGCTTGCGTAATAGCTGTTGCAAAGGCTAGGGACACATTTGAACCTTTTCTTCATCAGGTGATAAGTACTATTATCTTGATTTTTGTGGTGGTCTTGAGCTTTCACATTCAGTGGAATAAAAATCTCTGGTGTGAAAAGTCTTGTTATGCACATAATATTTAGCGGAATGAATTCAGCCATATTGGTTCATATTATTAACCCAAATCATAGAACTGCTACATCCTTTTTAATCCAGTAATACATTGAACAAATAAAACTTAATATTCTTTTAACTTGTAAAAAATATTATTGCTATTTTGGGTGCTAAGGAGTTTCAAAGAGGATGAAATTGCTGAGTGTGTAGCTTAAGGAGAGATTAATGCAATTCTGTCGAGAAAAAATGGGTAATTGTTAGTGGTCTGGATCCTCGATGAGATATCTTAATAATGTTAAGAGGGAGTTGGGTAAAGTGGATTGGAAATAATCCAAGTATAGCACTCTTTTCAGGTGCTTAGAATTGAATTCCTCCTTGTACCGGCCCTTTTATTAGAGGTTATCACTCTAGCGTGAGAATTTGCGATTTTGTCATCTGCTCAACCAGTCATTTAAAAAAAAAAAAAAATGCTAATAGGAGGCCATTTGACACGTGAAAGATGCTAAGAGCAACAGTTAGTAGAGGATGGCGGAGCAACATGTGTCCCAAGGGAGGACCTTGTCACAGAGTTATGTGTCTTATTAAATATCTGAGCCTGCTCTCTTCATTGCAGCTATACCTGTTTAATGGACATATTGTTCCTTAATTGCGTATATTTTCTACTGTAAAGTGTAGTTGGCCTTATGGTAGTCATAGAAATTTTTTCCTTTATTGAACCCGAGGTCATGAAAAGTTTACTTGTGATATTATGCTAAGTTTGTATTTCATATTTATCAAAGGTTGAGATTTATTGAAGATGAGAATCTAAAGAGAGAATAATTATGGGGACAATATCCATTCTAGTGGGTGATGATGAACACTTTTTTTTTATAAGAAAATTTGGGAAAGGGGAACTGGACTCAAAACACTGAATGATGAACACTGTTTGAAAAGGAAGTAGATTTACCCCAAGCAGGCATTAGTCTTTAAGTAAATATGTAAACCAGACTAGAATTCTTAGTGGCATTCAGTTCTATAATGACTATGTTTCCAAGATACTGTTTTGATGCTCATTATTGTTAATTGAAACGTAACAATAGAGTTCTTTATTGTCATTCATTAGATCTCCAAAGGATACTAGGATGATTCTTAAACCCTTCTGGTTGCTTAGGAACTCTTTATTTAGTTGTTCAATGTTTGTCAAAATTTATTGCATTTGCCAATTGTTAATCAAACTTGTCTTGAACAACATCTCTGATTTGTTTCCATTTGTTTTTCCTATCTTCTACTTCTGTTTTTTTTTACATGTCAATGGGATTGGCTATATTCCTCATTAGTTATCTTGTAAAATAAAGGTTTGCGCATGTGTTCACTGAATATGTTGTAGTATTTTTATCCTGTCTCACAAAATACTACATTGTTTATTTCTGCTTTTTATGGAAAGCTAACGTTTCTCACTTCTTGGTGTAGTTGGGTGGTAGACTCTTGCACATACTGAAGAGATTGCTTCCTATCTCTGTTTATCTTCTTCAAGTATGGGCTCTGTCTGTTTGTGGGATTGATGGTTTTTACATCTTATATTTATAGACCACATAAATATCATTTGTATATTTGTTCTACATAAGTTATATTACCAATTATCCATCCTACCTTAATTGGTTTTCAACAGAAAGATGGCGAGTATCTAAGTGGCCATGAAGTGTTTCTCAGGCGTGTTGCTTCTGCCTTTAACAGATTTGCTGAAACTACTGAAAGAGCTTGCCATGAAAAGTAAACTACTTGTCTCTGTTACATTGATGTTGTTTGATCATACCTTGTAGTTGTTTTTCCTTGATGGTATAAACTCTTCGGATCTAATTGAGCAACCAAAAAGTCACAACTTTTTGTTTTTCATAAGTAATAAAGCCACAACTTTAGAAGGTAGCAATGGTCCTTGTCTTAATACAGAAAATCTGCTTTAAGACATCAACATAGATATGCACATCTACGCAAACCTTACACCCTTTGAGAAGAGTTTTAATGCAACCATAGTCTCCCTCATCTCAAAGAAGGCATGTGTTGTGGACATTAAGGACTTCCGTCCTATTAGCTTAGTGGGTGGAGTATATAAGATCATTTCCAAGGTCTTGGCGAGTAGGTAACATCGGTTTTGGGAAAGATTATTTCTAATTCCCAAAATGCGTTCATCGAAGGCAGACAAATTTTGGATTCAGTTTTGGTTGCTATGAATGTTTGGAATGTTGGATTAATTTGGGGAACCTGGTGTATTGTGTAAATTGGATTTGGAGAAGGTGTATGATCATCTGAATTGGGAGTTCTTGCTATATTGGTTGAAGAGAAGTGGATTTGGAGAGAAATGGAGGGAATGGATAGTGCATTGTATTACTGCGGTGCGGTTGTCCATTCTTATTAATGGTTTACCGTCTGGGTTCTTTAGTTTCTTTCGTGGATTGGGAGAGGGGGATTCCCTATCGCTGCTATTAGGATGATGACTACTGCAGTGGATAGAAGACTTTTGTCTTGATTTTCAAGGGGGGGTTGAGGAATAATAAAGAGTCGTTAGTGTCTCATTTATTGTTTGTTGATCATCCTTTGATTTTTGTAATACAAATTCCGAACAACTACAACATTTGCGATGTATTTTCTTATGTTATGAAGCTGTTTGAGATTGAAGATTAATTTGTTAAAATAAAAAATTGTTCCTGTTGTTGGTTGTAGAGTATTTTCTTTACCAATGAAGTAGTTGGGTTTGCCATTTGATGCTTTTTACAAGGGTATATTTGGAATGGCATCATTGAAAAAATAGAACATTAGCTGGATGGAAAAAGCTTTATTTATCTAAGGTTGGTAGATCGACTCTGATCAAGAGTACTCTTTCCAATTTGCCTACTTATTGTTTGTCTCTTCTCCCTATTCTAGTAGGTGTGACTAATAGGCTTGAGAAACTTTAGAGGGAATTTTAAGTTCCATTTAGTGAATTGGTCAAGAATTTGTACTTCGATGAAATCAGGTGGTTTGGGGCTTAGAAATCTACTTCAGTTTAATTGAACTCTTTTGGGAAAATGGTTGTGGCGGTATGCCATGGAGAGGGAGGCTTTATGAAGAATGGTGATATATACTAAATATGATTGTTTAAGGGGAGATTGCTGCTCTAAGGAGGTAATGAGGCCATTTGGAGTGGGAGTATGGAAATTTATAAGAAGGGGATGCGAATTTTTTTTCAAAATTTGTTAGATATGAGGTGAGTGATGGGTCAAAAGGTCAGTTTTTTGAATGATGTTGGTGTGGGGATCAACCATGAAAGATATCTTAGCCAGACTTGTTAAGTATTGCACATAGTAAGGATGTGTGGGTGGCGGATAATATGTACTTTTGAGACGGCAATATTCATTGCAATATAATTTTTACCAAATCCATATAGGATTCAGAGGTGGATGTGGTCATTTCTTTCTTAGAGATTTTGTTTTCTTTCAGAGTGTAAGGTAAGAAGATGTGGATATAATATCTTGTTAGGGCTTATGCCCTAAAGTCTAATTCCTTTTGTATGACATTTTAGTTTATTAAATAAAGTTTATTTGCTGATTTATTTCAAGTACATTGGGCATATCACTGTTTACATGTATGCATCAAATGATTATTATTTATGATAAATGTATAGCTCTTAAGTTATATTGAATATGGTTTGAGATTATCACACAAAATATTTTTAACTATAAACCTTGTAACTTATAAACTGTTGTTCATAGTCAGTAATAGAATTGGACATTCCATTTGATAAGACTAACATATCAATTATGATGATCTATCTTTATCATGTGAAGTAGGGACTTGTGATTGATATGTTGGTGCAGTTACAATGCACTGAACGAACCGCATGACTTCTATCATAATGATTGTCGATACAAATAACTATGAGAGGAATGTGAACTTAAATGTGAAGTTTAGGTCACTTAAATACATTTAAGAGTGGGATATTTCATGGTCAATTTCGGTGTGTTTGGGTGATCACATGTAGCATTGTGGGAACATTGCTCAAGATGGAATTCATGATCTTTTGATTTAATCAGAGCAATATGAAATATCCCCATGATATAGATTTAATGAAATTGGTTATTTTTAATCTCGGCCTGAATGTTTTAGTAAGAGTTGCTCAAACTATATATACAAAGTGAAATTAGATTTCACAACTACAATAATAATCATGGGATTAAATTGGGTGCTCAAGGCTCAAGAGGTAGTGAATTAAAGTGACAATTATTTAATGACTTTAATTCGACTACAAATTATTTCATGCAATGGTCAAATGCAAAAGATAAGAAGTCATTGGGAGTATTTGAATAATCAAAACATAAATATTAGAGTGCAATTACAATTATTTAGTACAATTACAATTATTCAGTTTCATGAGAAATTTTTTTTTTTTTTGGGCAGGGAAAATTTATAGAGCTAGTTGACTCTACATTTTTGCTTAAGAGGTCTATTCTTTAGCTTTGGTGGGTTCTAGGTTTTTGGGTCACAATTGGTTCTTTTTGTCAAGCCATCGATCTTTGTGTGGTTTTCTTGAAGAGTAAAATTGATAGGATCAATTTTTTCTTATGTGAGACACCATTGATTGTGCAAAGAAAAAGAAAAAAGTCAAAGTTCCCTCCTCTCTCTCTCTCTCGTGAGACTTGGAATTGTGTTGTGCATCCCTAAGCGTGTTTGTTGCTGGGATCAAAGGTTCCTAAAACGGGATCTAAAAACCTGTCTCAATTGGGTGTCTCTTGTTTTTGACATAAATCGCCAAGAATCAAAGTTCAAGGAGATTTGAATTAGCTCTTTGTACAATTTTTTTTGCCTTTTCTTTCTTTCTTTTTTTTTCTTTTTTTTTTTTTTTTGTAAAAAAATTGAATATTTGTTTTTCATATTTTAATATTTGTTTTATTATAAATGACACATGTCACAATATGATTGGTCCTGATATGACTCATTAACATATTCTATTAACTTTTCTAAAGGCAATGACTTTTTTTTTTGGGGCTTACACTAAGGAATATTTAGTCACTTTTAAATCTCATGTAGCTATTTGTCAAAACCTCAAACCACAGGGACCAATTTTACATTTTTCCTATTTTTTTAATATGAGTGGTTTTCCTCCTCCCCATAGGTTTTGCCTTCCAAGCTAATAGTCTCCACTCAAACCTCTAGACAAATAGCTTCCCAAATGCCTAATGCCTTTAAAAAGATGACCCCAAAGTAGGGGTGGGAGTTGGATAAAACAGGGACAGTAGGGGCTCTTCCACCTCCCGCCCCACCCCTTGTTGGTAAGTTGGTATTTTCATTGACTTCTTTTGATAAGGGGGTAATACCGTCACTATCTGTTACCATCCATCATTGCCAAGTTGGTGATAGTGACGGTTGGTAGTCGGAATGGGCTAATGGATGACGACTAATGACTGATGAGGGCTGAGAGTGAAGTAGGACAGTGGCGGAGTAGAGAGGGGGACGACGGTGCGAAGGCAAGAGAGACTTTGAGCAGAAATTCTGAGAAAAAGTGTGTGAGAATGAGAGAATCTAAGTTTGGTTAGGGTTTTTCATAAGCGATAAATATAAAGGGGATAAAACGGTGTTGTTTTGTGACAAACGATGTTGTATTGATTAATATATCTATATTAAAAAGTAGATTGTCGGTTCAGGTCGGTTAACCGACTATCCAAAAATCTTATACTGCCAACCAAACTGACTAATGTTGGTAATGATTTTCTTCTACTGCCTACCAGCCTCTGGTCATCGGTGGCAGTGCCATTACGGCCGGTAGGCGGCTTGTTGGCGGTTGGTAGCCGGTAGGCGGTTGACATGCACAGTCCTACCCCAAAGTTAAAGTGTATAGTATTTGAGGTCTGTTGAATCTAATGTATTGTACGCCATTTCTTTTGCACTAGCAATCAAGCAACAAAATGGATAGTCATGTTGAAGTCCAATTAGGATTTGATTTCTTTCAAGCCTATAGTGATTTAGCTATGCTTCCTTTTATATGGGAAGATGTCTGAAGGCAGGGATTTATCCCAGGTATCTGTAGCAGAACCCAGTTGATGATTTACAAGTGGGTTAGCTGATTCTTTCCATTATGGTTATCTTTGGACATTTGTCAAATTATAAGTAGTGGAACGCTTTCAGCTGTTGAATTTTACAAATGCATCAAAATTATATTTTCCATTTATCTTTTGGAACTCTTTCATGAACTTCTGTCGCTTAGTTTATTTTTGATTTTGTTATTATTTTTTAATTCTATTGAGGGTGGTGCATACTGGTTATAGAGGTTGCAAAAGAACCTGAAAGTTGTCATATTTGGTCAAAGAGTATCTTAGTTTTGTATTATTTCACCTTTTGCAGATGCTTAGGTTTTCATGAGATGTTCTCGATTTTGTCTGTACATGATGCTTGGCTAAGATTGTCTCTTTTGCTTTGCCCTGATATCTATGCTCATTGTTCCATGTGCTTTTGCTGCAGATGCATGGAGGATTTAATAAGCACCACTCGTTATGTCACTTGGTCCCTCCACAATAAGGTTAATATATTTTGCTTTGAGGCATTTAAGTCTCCATGAACATAGCCAATCCAATTCTTCTTATACTGCATTTCCAACTGTATACTTTTTTCTGTAGATTAGCCTATGCTAGGTATATATACCAATTCCAGGAGTTTTCATAAGCGTTAAATATATATTTTGGTTCTGTTTATTTTTTGTCAAGTTAGATGATGGAGTAATATTGTTTTCTTGTTTTATATTTTATATTTTATATTTGCTATTTATTTCTATTTTTATTTTTCTCACTTTAGCCAGTTCTCAATTAACTTTGTAGGTTTTTAATTTTGTCAATCAGCTCCTTGTGCTTTCTTCCGTTTTTTGTGAGTTCCTCCATGCTAATTCAATTAACTTTACTAACTGGAATTTTAAAATTCCAATTGTGTCCAAAAAGAAAAAAAATTACGTAAGAAAGCCAAAACAAAGAAAAAGAGAAGAAGAAGAAGAAGAAACGCACAAAAGAAAAAGAGAAAGAAAAAGAATAAGGATAAAGAAGTAGAAGATGGCGATGCTGAACCCCAGCAACCAAGTGTTAGTTTGCCACAACCGCTGCCACTATAATGGCCGCAACAACAATTCCAACAGTGGTGTCATCACCATCTTTTACAACAATTCCAACAGTGGTGTCACCATCTCAAAAGGTGGTGGCTCTAGTGAGAGACATAGACTACATAGTGGCCCCGCCGTCTTCTTCTTCTTCTTTTTTTTTTTTTTTTTTTTTTTTGTTTGTGCAATTCTTTCTTCTTTTTTGGGAATAATTGAAATTTCAAAATTTCATTAGCAAAGTTAACGAAATAGGGAAGGAGGAAGTTGATCAAAGCGGGGGAAAGCTCAAGGAGCTGATTGAAAAATTTACTTGATCTAATTGAAAATGGGCTAAAAGTATTGGATATGTTTGATAATTGTTTTACGTATATGCATGTGTTTGTGTAATTTAACTTTGTCTATATAGTGCATATGGAAAGGATGTATTTCTGCCTTGAGATGTCAAAGAGTCTTGCTGTCGCTGGTGTGCACATGCCTTCTGATGTTAAACATCACATATGCGTGTGCATGTGCATGTACATATGGTCGGGATATCTTAGTGCCTTCCAATGCTAAAGAAACCAGAATAAAACATGAGTGATTTCATTTCCATGGGACTCAACAGTTAAATGCCAAGAACATGGAAAAAGTAGTTAGTTTCTGGGATATCTTAGTGCCTTCCAATGCTAAAGAAACCAGAATAAAACATGAGTGATTTCATTTCCATGGGACTCAACAGTTAAATGCCAAGAACATGGAAAAAGTAGTTAGTTTCTGCTTTACTAATCATATGTAACTATTGACATCAATTTTTTTTAGAATCGGGCTGGGTTACGCCAATTTTTAGACTCATTTGGAGGACCAGAACAACCCACAATGGGCGGTAATCCTGTGTCTGCTGGACTTTCCCATGATTCGATGTTGGGGTCTGTTGGCAATGAGAAGCAGGACACTAAACCAAAGGGGGATGTAAAGCTCAGTCATCTGGCCTCAAGCACCGACTCGACCTCTTCTGTTCAGACAACAGAAACAAGGCTGGCTGATCTTCTGGATAGCACACTTTGGAATCGGAGGCTTGCTCCTTCATCCGAAAGGCTTGTTTATGCTTTGGTACAACAGATATTTCATGGCATAAAAGAATATTTCTTGGCATCTGCAGAATTAAAGGTTTGTATGTATATCCTGCTTGTTATTCTTCGTAATTAGTATGAAGAATTTCCATTTTTTTTTTTTTTTTTTTCTTGCCGCTACATTGTTTAGTTGCTAAATTATAGATTGATGTAGTACAACATTGACATTAAGCTATATGTATAAAACATATAATGGGAAAAGGATATGATTTGGTTTCATATATTCATGAAGATCTTCTTTTCACATCTCTCCTATTTGCATGAGCCTTTTACAGTTCAACTGCTTCCTGCTAATGCCGGTTGTAGACAAGTTGCCTGCACTCCTCCGGGAGGATTTGGAATCTGCTTTTGAAGATGACTTGGATAGTATTTTTGACATCACCAACCTGCAACACTCACTGCACCTGCGGAAGCGTGATACAGAGATTGAGCTGAAAAGGGTATTCCAGTCTTTCTTCTAGACTGTCAAATTTGGCACTCTCTTTGGTTTGACCAATGTGCTTGTGTCTTTGCAGATTAAGAGGCTTAAAGAGAAATTCAGACAAATAAATGAGCAGCTTTGTTCACGTCAACTCAAGTCAATGCCATACATGATGATCTCCGCCAAGTGATTTCCTCGTACGAAATGATGATACTGATGTGTGGGAAAACATTACTTTTTTGTTTCTTTTCTGTTGAGGCTTCTCCTTTATGTAATTCTCAAAGTTTAAGACTGATTTTGTTGTCATTTAAGAATTTTTCATTCTCATTGGATGCTTTAGAAATATCTTTACTTCATTATTCATTATTTCTTTTAGGGGAAAATGCATTTTACCTCCCTAAAGATTCATCTTATTTGCAATTTGGCATCTAATGTTTAAAATTTGACAATGTACTTCAAAGTATCAAAAAATTTTCAATGTGACCCATCCGTCAATAATTTATGTTTCTCTAACATAAATTATTAAAAAGACTTAATTGTTTTTATATTTAATTTTTTTTTTAAAAAAAAATGCAAAAAAAATTCGGCCACCTCACCACCCCCAATCTGGTCAAATGGGCTTGGCCTGGCTGCCCTCAAAGGCCACCTAGCCACCCCCAAATGGCCGAAGGGGTAGCTATGGCCACTTCTCTTTTTTTTTTCTTTTTTTTTTCATTGGCAGTATTTTTGAAATTCTGTCAAAAATATGGGACAATTTTTGAAAGTAGAGAAAAAAATGCACGTGCAAAATTTTCAGTCAATTTAAACAGAAATGGGTAACATAAGGGTCACATTACAAATTTTTGATATTTTATCTGAGTATATTGTCAATTTTTAAACATTAGAGACCAAATTGCAAATGTAGTGAAATTTTAGGTGGGTAAAATGTATTTTCCCTTTTCTTTTATGAGTAATTCATTCTCATAAAAAATAAAGTGAGGAGTATGAACCAAGTGCACGAGAAGTATACAAGAAAAGCACCCAATTAAGAACACAAATCCATAAATTCTAAGAAATTAGAAAATGAGAACTTTTGCTAGCAATTATCCAAATATAAAGAGATTTGAACATAATGATTTTTCATTATAATTGTCCTCCCACAATCTTCGAAGTTCGAGCATTGCAATTTTTTTTTCTCCCCAAAGAAATCACATTTAGCACGGAGGAACCATTTTTCAAACTTTTAAATTGTAGTGGCTTCCAAATTGACTTCTCCAAAAGCCTGCTGGGGCATGATTCACTCTATCCTAAACAAATCCACTTTACAGTGGAGCAAAAGATGATCAACGTTTTTTTTTTTTTTCCTCACTCTTCTTACATATACAACACCAATTAATCACCATGACATGCCTTTTTTCAAGTTATCAAAAGTTAAAATCCTCCTTAATGTTGTCTTCTGCCATTTTCAAAGGAGACTGGTCTCCAAATGCTCTTTCAAAGAAAAGGGTAGCCAGCGGGAGAAATAAGCGCATAGTAAAAAAAGATAGGACCACAAAGGGATCCAATAGATTTTATCCTTGCCACCTTGTCTCAACCTAAGAGTACAAAAGATTAAAGAAGGAGGTAATTCACTCTACCTCCCAATCGTGCACTAATCTTGTAAAGTTGATGTTATATTGTAAAATGTTGTTAGAAAACTGCAAATAATCTATCACCAATGCCTCTTTAAAGCTAGATATATTAAATAACTTTCAGAAAGCTACCTACAAAGATCCACACACCATGCCAAAATATGATCTTAGATCTATCACCCACCTTGAATCTAATAGGTCAAGAGAAATTCACCAATCCCTTTGAATTTTTGAAATTCACCACCTGAGGAAATCAAAGTATAAGTCTTAGAGCAACTAACTAGATGGAATTTGAATTCATTATTGACTTTGCACCACAATAAATACCATTGAAGTTTCTCAATAGAATTAGCAATACAAATAGGGATGAGGAAAATTGTCGAATAATAAGTAGGAAAATTAGAAAGAGTGCTTTTAATGAGAGTGACACTACCACCTTTAGACAGATAAACAGCTTCCAATCAACGAATTGATGTTCCATTTTCTTAATAATACCATCTCATATTGATTTTGCCTTTAATAAAGCTCCCAATGGAACATGTACTTGATAGGCAGAGATGACACCCTACAAGCAAGGATACAAGTCAAGCCTTCAATATCTTCCATGGCACCAACAAGGACTAATTGTAACGCCTCAAAAAACTAATTAATTGGTAATTAACTCACTGGTTCGCCTCCTAGTTGTTGGGATCAATTGTGTAAACTTCAAAAAATTTACTTTTTACGCAGTAGAATAAAAAAATCCCCAAGACCTTTAGCCCTCAAGACAAACATGACAAGATTCAAGACAAACATATCGGCCTCTCCTAGGCATTAGGGTGTAGGAGTGTGCATCAGTTCTTTCAAAGGTGTGGGGTTGAGCAATTGAAGCTTGAGCATACTTGCATACTCATAGTATGAGTCAATACTCATCCCATGTTCTTTGTGTTCTTCGCATTCTTGATGAACTTGAAGAACATCTTGATGATCTTCATAGTGTTCATGAAGAACATATTGGTAATCTTGAAATTAATTAAGATTTAAGAACTTCAATATCTTCGAACAATTGAGGACACAATTCCTCCATTAGATTTTCTCTTTCATGACTGTGAGTGTGGGCTCACAAAGTTTTTCTCAAGATCTAGAAAAAAACTAGAGAGAGAAAAATCTCTCCTTAGCCATGTATTACTTTGTGGAGAGTGGAGTGATTTTTGCTTCACTATGGCAACTCTATTTATAATATTGGGATCCCATGAGGCAAAGAGAACTAAACCATGTGGGACTAGAATTAGAAATCCTAATCCTTGTAGTACACGGCCAAGGGGGTCAAAATGACCTCCCTTGCCCCTATCACCACACGGCCATGGGGAGAAAAAATTCTCCCCATGCACCTGAAGCCCTAGCCCATCTCCACATGTTTAGTATTTGGGGTGGGCTTAGGTTTTATCCTTAAGCGCAATGCTCATTTGACTTGACTTTGGACCGTATAATTAATTCTATTGAGCCCAAAGTTTATTTGCAAGCCTTTAGTATGTAGAAATTAAATTATGAGCCCAATGCTCTATTTAATTCCTCAAGTCCAAATTCTCCAATTAATCAATAAGATTAATAAATATTTTGGGCCATGTTTTATTTAAAATAAAAAATAAAACATGCAAAGTAAATAAATATATAACTCAGGTCCAATATAAATTCTAGTCAATTTACATTAGCTCAAAGAGGCCCCTAAAGAAAAAAAATTCTATTAGCTCAACAGGCTTGTGATCATGTCTACCTAGACAATATCACACGACTATCTTTAATCACAATTAATTCAATTAAATAATTGTGACTGCACTCTAATAAGTATTTTTTGACTTAATCAATTAATCCTCATGATGTACTTATTTATTGCATATTACCCCTCCATGAAATCATTCCTTAGTCAAACCAAAGTCTATGTACTGTCACTTTGTTCACTATCTCTTTTCCTTGAGCTGCTGATTTAAATTCATGCTTATTCTCATCTACCTTGTGAGAATGACGTATACGTCATGTGTATTTTTACTCACTAAGTCATCGGACTTACTATTGTATTCATTTTCCTTCCATATGTATATCTACGCTTTTATAGCAAGTCTAGTAGAAGATGGATCAGGGGAATCATCTGGTGGTTGTGAGGGATTTGATCAGGGCCATTTTTGAGGACTTGGACCATGTCTCACTTAAATCCATGTGGGATGCCGACATGGCTACTTGTTAGGACATGATCGATATTATTTTCATGTTGTATTTGGTTAAATACAGCTTTGATTTTGTTTAGAATAATTATCTGTGGTTTGTATTATATTTTGGATGATTGGTATTTTACCGCAACACTTGGGAGCTAATCGATGTTATCTTACTTTAAGTTTCAATCTAGTTATTTGTGATCATGGATTTAAATTACAACCCTCTGTCCTTTAGTGAAAAGTCTTCCACTGCAGACTCTCTTCGGAGATGATGAGATTCTTGAGTCTTGTTCTTTGTGAAATAAGGTTGACAGGCAAACCATGCAATCAATTACCAGTTAATTAATTTCATTGGGGCGTTACAAAAGGTATAGATTAAGCTTCTTACCTCAACGTAGAAGGTCTCCAAGCTTTGAGGGATGAAGACCTCCCTCTCTCTCTTCTTTTTGTTCTCTTTCTCTCTCTTTTTATGTCTAGTGTTTTTGAAATGTTGGCAAAAATGGGTTTGAGACAGTATCATTCCCTTTAAATAGGGCAACCCTTTCGACTAGGGTTTGATTCAGAAAAGTCTGCTGAGATGGGAGAACGGATTGAGAATGGAGATCCATCCAGGACCCTCAGGGAGTTGTTTGCACCCATCACTACCAACACTCCATCATGCATAGTGTTGTCTGCTACCAATGCCACTCACTTTGACTTGAAGCCAAATGTGATTCAAGTCCTTCCTGCTTTCCAAGGTCTAGAGAATGAAGATCCATACACTCATGTGAAGTCTTTCTTGGAGATGTGTGATACATTCAGGTTTCAAAGATTCTCTGATGAGTCGGTGCGTCTTAGGCTATTTCCTTTTTCCTTACATGGTAGGGCAAAAACTTGGTTACACTCCAACATGCCTGGATCCATCACCTCTTGGGAAATTTTGCTGAGCAAGTTCTACAATAAATTCTTCTCAATATTCAGGATCAATGAATGTCGTCGAGAGATCAGTGGTTTTAGTCAGGATGAGGAGGTGAAATTCTTTGAAAGCTGGGAGAGGTTTAAAGAGTTAACTATGAAGTGTCCACCCCATGGTTTTGAGACTTGGAGGCTCGTTCAATTTTTCTACAATGGATTGACTCAACCACAGCGTAACATGATCGAGTCCATGAATGGTGGAGGTTTCTTGAATCTTACAAGGAAAGAAGCTTATAGGTTGTTGGATGAACTGTCTGATAGTTCACAACGGTGGGACTTTTCAAGTCGTCAGGGTAAGTCTTCCGCTTCCCCCAAGAAGGGAGGCCTCTATGAGGTGAAGGACGATGCTGATATAAGGAGGCAACTCAAGGATCTCATGCGTAAGGTTGAAGCTATCGCTCTGAACAAACCAGTGATTGAGGTAGATACTTACCAAGTTGATGTATGTTCGTTACGTGCCAGCCCGATGCACTTTGCCCAAAATTGCCCATCTCTGTCAACATTTGCTGAGCATCCTACGGAGCAAGTCAATGCCTTCAATGATCACAGGAAACCCATAAGTGGACATTTTGCTAAGACTTACAATCCATGGTGGCGGAATCACCCCAATTTCTCTTGGAAGCAGAATTAACCACTTAATCAAGGAAGTACCTCTACTCAAGGTCAGAATCAATACCCTCCGGGATTCCATCCACAAGCTCAAAATTAGTTTCGGTCATCTCACCAAGCCCAACCTCCTGCTTTTCAATCCACCACTCAAGTGCCATAGCCTGCACCATAGTCATCATTGGAAGACACGTTTAAAGAATTCATGCAAGAGATGGACAAAACCAACATGCTCAACTCCCAGGTCATACAATCAAATAGCCAGTCCATACAAGAGCTTAAGAATTCCATTATGGAGCTTAAGAATTCCACTATGGAGTTAAAAGGTCTCACTCAGGTCAACACTCAAGCTATTGCCAAGATGGAAGGGCAAATTGGCCAGCTAGCCAATCACTTGGGGGAGAGAGAAAGAGGATAGTTCCCTAGTCAACCTACGTCCAACCCAAAAGGACAATTCGTTGTTGGAAGTTCCTCGGCACCTACTCATGGACAGGAGCATGTGCAGGCCATTACGACTTTGAGGTTAGGAAAGCAAGTGAATAATCAAGTGGCCATGCCTAAAGAGACCACTGAGGCGGCAAAAGAGGAAGAAAGCCATGACAAGCCTGCAAAAGCTGTTGGACTGGACACTGTCATTCCAATTGCTGAGGATATTCCCAAGAAGTTTGTCCCCAAAGCTCTTTTTCCAGAAAGACTGATGGCTACCAAGAAAGGCTCAAAGTTTGAAGACATTTTTGAGGTGTTTAAACAAGTTCAGATCAACATTCCATTCCTAGATGCCATCCAACAAGTGCCATCGTACGCCAAATTTTTGAAGGATGTGGTCACTATCAAGAGAAGGACAAACGTTCCCAAGAAAGCTTTCTTGACTGAGCAAGTCAGCTCAATTCTTCAATGCAAATCCCTTTAAGTATGAGGACCCTGGATGTCCTACAATTGCTTGCATGATAGGTGACAACCAAGTTGAAAGAGATTTGCTGGATTTGGAGGCTAGTGTGAATCTTCTACCATATTCAATTTATGTTCAGCTAGGATTAGGAGAGCTGAAACCCACTTCAATGACACTTCAGTTGGCCGACAGATTTGTAAAAGTCCCGAGGGGAATCATTGAAGATGTATAGATCAAAGTTGATAAGTTCTACTACCCTGTGGACTTCATCTTCTTAGACACAGAACCGGTTATAAATGTGGAGATCCAAATTCTAGTGATATTAGGGCGACCCTTTTTAGCTACGGCTAATTCCTTAATCAAATGTAGGACTGGAGTAATGAAGATATCCTTTGGGAACATGACAGTGGAGCTAAACATTTTTGATATCGGCAGGCAGCCATTTGAATATGAGGAGGTTAGAAGTGTGTGCTCAATTGAGGAAATAGCGGAGGAGTTTGTCAATGAACCAAGTATTGACGACCCTTTGGAAGAGTGCCTTACTGAATTTGGAGGTGATATGGACCTTGACACATTACTTGAGCAAGCTGATGCCTCGTTGGACTTAACTCAGGAGATAAAGACTGATACTTGGGAAACCACTGAGACATCATACCTAGAGCCATCTTCATCCGTGGCTGAGCCTGTCAAGCTAGATTTGAAGCCTCTACCTGACACTTTGAAGTACAAATATCTTGGTCCTACTGAGTTGTTGCATGTGATCATTGCTTCCGACCTGGATGATTCTCAAGAACAGAAGTTGTTGGATGTTTTGAAAGAGCATAAAGAAGCCACAGGATGGTCTACTAGAGACATCAAGGGAATCAGTCCTACAGTGGTGACACACAAGATTCATCTCGAAGAAAATGCTAAACCCTCTCACAAGCCACAAAGATGGTTGAATTCGGCCATGCAAGAGGTAGTTTGAGCTGAGGTAATCAAACTTGTGGACGCAGGAATCATATACCCAATTTCTGATAGCAAATGGGTGAGTCCCATTCATGTGGTGCCCAAGAAAACGGGTATTACGGTGATCAAGAACAAGGATAATGAGTTGGTCCTAACCCACGTTCAGTCAGGATGGAGAGTGTGCATTGATTACAGGAAGTTGAATTCTGGTACAATGAAAGACCATTTTCCTTTACCTTTCATTGATTAGATGGTGGAAAGATTGGCCGGCCATGCTTATTACTGTTTCCTTGATGGTAATTTTGGCTACAATCAAGTTCTGTTGGATCCCAAAGACCAGGAGAAGACCACATTCACTTGTTCTTTCTGTACATTTGCCTACTGCCATATGCCTTTCGGGTTGTGCAACGCACCTGCTACTTTTCAGCAGTGCATGATTAGCATTTTCTCAAATATGGTTGAACGTCACCAGGAGATATTTATGGATGACTTCTTGGTTTTTGGGTCTTCATTTGGGGAGTGTTTGCACCATCTCACCTTGGTGTTGGTATGGTGTACGGAGAAGAACTTGATTGTTAATTGGGAGAAATGCCACTTCATTGTAAAACAAGGGATTGTTTTGGGGCATGTCATTTCCCACAAAGGTATTGAGGTTGACAAAGCCAAGGTGGATTTGATCTCCAACCTTCCGCCTTCGCGGATAGTGAAAGAGATTCGATCTTTTCTAGGACATGTAGGATTCTACAGAAGATTCATCAAGGACTTCAGTAAGATTGCAAGACCTTTGTGCAGCCTGCTTGCAAAAGATGCTCCCTTTGTTTTCAATGACAAGTGCCATACAGCCTTTGAGATCCTGAAGAAGACCTTAACCTCCACACCAATCATTAAACCACCCAATTGGGATGTGCCTTTTGAGATAATGTGTGATGCCTCTGATTATGCTATGGGAGCTGTTTTGGGGCAGAGGGTGGAGAAGCTTCCTCATGTCATCTACTATGCCAGCAAGACCCTGAATGTTGCACAACTCAACTACTCTACCATTGAAAATGAGTTGTTGGCAATCGTGTTTGCTTTGGATAAGTTTATATCTTACTTGCTAGGGTCTAAAGTCTTGGTCTACTTGGATCATGCTGCTTTGACATATCTTTTTTCCAAGAAAGATGCTAAATTTCGTCTCATCCGGTGGATTCTGTTGCTGGAGGAATTTGACATTGAAATTCAGGACAAGAAGGGTTTCGAGAATGTGGTAGCTGACCACTTATCCAGGCTGATTGTGGATTTCAACGAAGATGCTGTGCCCATTGTTGAGACGTTCCCTGATGAACTGATGCACATCTCCCAGAATCCTACACCATGGTTCGTAGACATTGTGAACTACCTTGTCACTACTCAGATGCCCTCACATTGGACCAAGCAAGACAGTTCAAAATTCTTGGCTGAGGTGAAGTATTTCTTTTGGGATGATCCCTACTTGTTCAAATACTACCCAGATCAGATTATACGAAGATGCATTCCTAAGAGTGACCAACAAAATGTCCTCTCCTTTTGCCATGATCATGCATATGGAAGCCACTTCAGTTCTAAAAGACTGTGTGCGAAGATTTTTGAAAGTGGATTCTATTGGCCCTCCATCTTTCGTGATGCTCATGACTATTGTTCAGCTTGTGAGAGATGCCAGAAATTGGGGAGTATTGGAAGAAGGAATATGATGCCATTGAACCTGATCCTAATTGTGGAGCTTTTGGATGTTTGGGGCATTGACTTTGTGGGACCCTTCCCTAATTCTTATGGGTACCTCTACATCCTTGTGGCGGTTGATTATGTTTCCAAGTCGGTGGAGGCCATTCCTTGGCCTCCACCAACTTGGAAACATAATGATCATAGAGTTGTGCTGCAATTTCTGAAGGACAATGTGTTTGCACGTTTTTGGACACCACGTGCCATTATCAGTGATGGAAGGAAGGGAAGCCCTTCTATAATAGATTTTTTGAGCAACTCATGAAGAAGTATGGTATCACTTATAAAGTTGCAACTCCCTACAATCCTCAAATGGTCAAGTCGAGATATCCAACAGAGAAATCAAGAGGATACTTGAGAAGATGGAGAACCCGACAAGAAAAGATTGGTCTCTGCGAGTTAATGATGCACTGTGGGCATACCAGACAGCATTCAGGACTACGATTGACATGTCTCCCAACCAACTTGTGTATGGCAAGGCTTGTCATCTTCCTGTGGAATTGGAGCATCGAGCATTATTGGGCTATCAAGCAGCCAAATTTCAATCTCTCCAAGGCTGGCAATCAAAGGAAGCTCCAACTCAATGAGTTAGAAGAATTGAGGAATGATGCCTACGACTGTGCCAAGCTGTACAAAGCTCAGATGAAGAAGGCTCACGACCAAAACATTTTAAGATCTTTTGAAGTTGGTCAAAAAGTCCTCTTATACAAAATTCACATTTGCATCTATTCTTAGGTAAGCTCAAGTCTCGATGGACTGGACCATTCATAGTGCATGCAATTTCTACTCATGGAGCCATCGACATCGAGGATCCTTAGAGTGGAAATACTCTCAAGGTCAATGGTCAACGGTTGAAGCCATTCCTCGAACTGGAGATCCTGGAGATTGAAGAAATGCCCTTGGAGGACCCTGCTTCTTCTAACTGAACATCTGTTGTGGAAAGTCTGGCTGAAGACAGTAAACTTAGCGCTTGTGGGAGGCACCCCTCTTTCCTTTTATTTTTTGTCATTTGTTTTTGTTTCGTTTGTGTTTGTTTTTGTGTTGTTGTGATTTTTAGGACAGGTATTTTCACGAGTAAGTTTGGGGGACGTTCTCTCTCTGCACACTCCGGTTTTCTTCACCTCTCAGTATTGTATTTCTACCCACATTGAGGACAATGTGTGATTCAAGTTTAGGGGTATGGAAAGACACCGTTGTCCAATTTTCTTTGTTGTTTTCTTATTGTTTGTTTCAATTTTTCGTGCCTAAGAAAAAAAAAAGTGTGCTATGTTGTTGTCAAGTTTCAATTAAACTGTAACTATGGTTTGCATTTCATTGGCTTGCTTAAAGTGTTGAACACATCATCATGTCATTAGGAATTTGAGTATTTTGATTTATTTTTGGGTAAAGGAGCTTTCACTTGTTTTGGGTTGAATTTTAATGAGCACATTAGCATGGATTCTGTGAGGTATGTTGTTTGAGCTTAATCATGTGCCTTTAAGATTTGGATGACCTATTGATGAATAACCTTGGCTTGCAAGAAAAAAAAAACAAAAAAACAAAAAAAAAAGTGAAAGAAGAAAAAAGAGAAGATCATTTTGAGTTTTTCATAGAGTAACCGGACCTCTTGCATCATTAAGCATTGAGTGTTTGCGTCAAAAGGGGTGAAGTTCGAGTTGATTGATGGTATTGCTAGTTTGGCTTCGTAATGTAACAAGTTTGCTAACACTTGTTACATGGGTCAATTAGAAAGCTTAAGGGAGTTAAACATTGCACAGCCTAGACAAGAAAAAAAAAAAAAAAAAGTTAGAAAAATGCTTATCTTGCCTTGGTTGTTTCATCTGTTAGGGATTCTTACAAATTTTGAGTAACTTGTTTTGAATTTAAATTGAAAGCCTCATGATTGTATACTAATTTCACTTTGCACTTATCGAAACATATGATGTCTCAATTGTCCATTTATGAGTGATTTGATTTTGGATTCTCTTTTGATTGTGATGATGGTGTTTGTCTTTTTAAGCTTGCTCATGAATAAGAACCATGGTTTGTGTGAAACTTCATTCTTGTTAACAACATAGTGCTGCAATGTTTGTGGGTATCATTTCTGTTAAACCCTCACGAGACTTCACTTGTCCACTAGGGATGCCTAAGGGTTTAAAAGGCTTGTTGCATATGCTAAATGCAATCGTTTCTCCTACGACAGAGGATTTATGTTTCATGCTTTCATTTTATTTTTCGTTTTGTTTTGCTAAGGGGCTAGCAAAATGTAAGTTTGGGGGTGTTTGATGTGTGCCAAATATTATATATTTGGACCCCTTAATTTGCATTTGTTAATCCTTTGGTTGTCTTCTATTTTGATGTCCTGTGCTAGTTTTGTGGTTTTAGTGTTTTGCAGGTTGCTAAGGGAAAATTGCAATCTTTTTGTGGAAGTCGCAAAGTTTGGAAAAAGAGCTACAAATGGAAGTGGGATCGAGATCATGATTCTATGCTCGAGTGCATCTACGCTCGAGCCCAACAAGGGAGCACTTGAGCGCACCCCCGCCTATGCCCAAGCAAGCAGTGCTCAAGCGCACCAAGTGTTCAATCGAGCGCACTTGTTTGACCTGGCACCAGTTTTTAGCTTAAAACCCTAACAAAACCTAGATTAAAGCCTATAAACGGAAAATATCTCAGATTATTTTAGAAGAGATTGCAGAGTACGAAATTTCAGAGGAGAAAGAAGAGAGTTTAGGGTTTCCTAGCTTTTGGATCTCAAATTTGGGGTTTTCAATTTGTAAGCATCTCAATTTTCATGGATTCAATTAATTTTGGTTTGTCTTTCAATTTCATGAGAGGCTAAACCCTCAAATAAGGTTGAGGATGAAGCCTCACTTATGATTAGCAACATTCTTTCCATGTATATGATATTTTCCAATTTAATGGTTTGATTTTCCTATTGTTTTACTTGAAATCAATTTTGTGGAATGATTCTTGGATATCTTTTGTGATTCAAGTATACACTTGATTATTTGAGATAATTTCACATAATTGATTGCATGGTTTTCTTTGTTAAAAAATTGGATATCCCTTGTGATTTATTCTATGGATACAATTGATGTTTTAATTGAAAATTGGATATCTTTTGTGATTTACAGATACAATTGATGATTTGATTGAAATTGGATTTCTTTTGTAATTTGTGTGATGGATGGATACATGGGATGGTTTTGATTAATTCTTTGAAGGAAAAGTAAAACATACCTAAGATTTGTAGTACTTTCGAAATATTATTGATCATGGGAATATGTTGTTATGAATTTGTAAGTGCGGATTCCGAAACCCTAGTGCTTTGTTAATAGATTACTTTCACTTTAATTAGTTTATGCTTTCGATTTTACGTTCACAAAACAATTTCTCAAATTTTGGAACCAGGTTAGGTTTTGATTGATTTAGATTTAATTCTGTTTTCAAGAACACAATTCCTTGTGGGATCTACCTCGCACTTGCAACCCTTTTACTGCAAACTATTCGTACACTTGTGAGTATTAAATTTTTTTACAACACCTCACCTCTATTACCATTGAGAGATCTCACTGCCTCTATGCTCTCCTAGCAAAAACCTCTCTCAATTTTGGTTCCTTCATCATTGCGGCAATGAAGGGGCTACAGATGGCCAACCAGGGCACCGCCCTTCCATATGGAGCCCTGATCACCAAGATCGCCAAGCACGTTGGAGTATCTACAGAGGGCCTGACAGAGCTACCACTGCCTAGAGCATGCATGACCTCGCGATTTCTCAATGCAAGCAAGTCTCACCTCTGAGGAGTTGAGCTGGAGCCGAGACCACCACGAGCACCGAGAGTGGCAGCAGTTGATGGTGCATCCTCGTCTGTGAGCAGAGAGGAGCGTATAAACCGTATGGATAGCATGCTCAACGAGATCCAAAGATCCATTTAGGGAACCATGCCATCCTCACACTATGGTAGAACTACTTGATGGGATCCCTCGACGTTAGGGACTACGGTATTCACAGTCTGAGCGTCAACTGAGGAAGAGGGAGCCCGAGCGCTCTAGGAACCCCCGGTTGAGGATCTGTAGAGCCTAGCTCTAGGAAGGATAGGCGATCCCGCTCTTAGAGCAGTCTCACGATGACTTCTTTTATGTCTCTTTTGGTGTTTTGTATGAATTTTTTGCTACATTATAAGTCCAACTCGGTGGTGGCAATTTTGGTGTGTATGCAGCCTTTCTAAACTTACTATATCTTATCCTTATATGAATGCCGTAGATGTCAAACTTGCTATGCCTATTTTGATTCCATTATTGTTTTGGTTCTTTCCAAAGTCTTGTTTTATATATCCCAATTCTCTCGACTATTTTACAAACCCTCCCACGAGGAGAGACTTTTCTTTACTTTCAAAACCATAATTTTGAGGATGAAATTTTTATAAGGAGGGGAGAGTGTGATACCTCAGTAAAAACAATCGTTTTAATTGGTTAAAAATTTCATAAAGCATATTTTTAAAACAAAAGACCTAAGCCCTCACACATAAGCAAGATATCCTAAAAAGCCTTGAGGCAAAACCCAAGTTTCACCCCTTTCTGACTAAACATACGCCCATGGGACCACCCATATGTACGTTGACCAGTCTTTGACGTAGTAGGCAATACCTAGGACGTACGCCTGAACCCTTTTATCCAACGTATAATAGTACCCGTACGTATGCTGACATCCTGAAAAATAGTTTTAACCCATTCTCCACTTTTTACAGAGGCGGCACACATCCCATACCCTATATAACACCCCCCTTAATCCCATCAGCCTCTCCCACTCCCTGAAAAACTCTAATCCTAGTAGAAGAGGTGATTTTGAGAGAGAAGGAGGACGGCTTGGTGTTTTGCTATTCCCTAAGGTAGACTTCTTACCCATTCCATGATCTTTTGTTGTTACTATGATGTTTCATGTTTTAAAAAGATGATTTTGGTAAAGCCCTTACACCCATTTCCTTATAAAAGCCAAGTATGTTTTCAAAGAGTTTTAAGCCACTCTTTTTATTGCCTTGAATTGTATGGTAACATGATGTTACGTTGTATATGCCTAATTAGTAGACTAGAAGGATTTATATGAGCCCATAGATCTCATAGAAGCCTCAAAACATAGTTTAGAGTTGTTGGCCAAAATACCTAACTCACTAGCCGAATGTACGCTCTCGTGGCTGTACGTATGACCAGGGAGAAGGCATCTACCCCTTAGCTCCAAATGTGTAGTCATAGGGTCCAGTAATCCCTTTTGTTAGATAGAACTTAGCACCATACGCATAGAAGTCCTCTAGTACTGCACATAATAATGTGTCGTATTTCGTTCTAGCAGGGTTTTATGATGTTGGAGGACTCGAGCAGGCGAACAAGGTAAGTAAACACTTACGAACACTTTCTTTAAAAACATGGGATATGTTAGCTGATGACCACGCGTATGATATCAGCATGTCTACATTTTTGTAATGACTTAGTAACTGCTTTAATAACTTGTTGATAAGATGCATTGTATGACATGGTACACCGGTACATGCAGTATAATGGCCATGAGTTTACTATATAGACTTGATTCAATGGCCAAATGTGTATGTTGTTATATGGGTGTTGGATCCAATGGATGTTTTGTGACCGGCGTAGCCTTAACAGGCGATCACTACAAGACGTACATCATTTGTAGCATGGGCCACCAAAGGTCGGACTCGGTCGGGTTGCGAGTGTTATGGACGGTAGCGTACAATGGTCAGGGCACTAGTATTGTATTACATGTCCCTCAGGACAGTGCCAACCCTGCTGAGAAGGGGTAATATCTTGGGTAGACCATATATAATAGTTATGACCTATAAAACATTAGTTTTTCCGTATTAAAATACTTAGGCGATTGCCGCTGAGAATGCACCACTCTTTTATTAACTAAAACATTACTTTTACAATGTATTAACGGTGTCAGCACCTCTTTTAAATGTTTACCTACAGTGCATGTTTATTTCTGCTTATTAATAATGAGCTCATGTTATGCCCTAATGTGATGTTTACTTACTAAGTGATAAGTGCTAAAATATACATATTTTAGCCCCTTAATTTATATTTGTTAATCTCTTAGTTTTGTTAGTTTGTACTATTTTACTTTCTTTTTGTGTTTTCTATATTTTAATAGGTTTTTGAAGAAAAGGACGCAATTCTGGAAAATTTGGACTTAAAGTGCAATTTGGGAAAAAGCTGGAGTGTGCGATCAAGCGTACAAGACCAGGGCTCGAGTGCAGAAGCGCTCGAGCGCCAAAGTCAAAGTAGCGAGGGCATTTGAGCAAGCAAGCTCGCATGCACAAGAAGTTGACCTCCACACTTGACCACCCAACACAGAAGATCAATCGCACAACTACGATCGAGCGACCAACCTTACGATCGAGCGCACTTGTGCGCTGGAGCAAAAAAACATGTGGCCAGACTCCTTTTCCACATCAAATTAGGTTTTCCAAGTCTTTGTTGAACTAGGACTTAAACCTATGACTTTACTAGGGTTTCTAGGACTTCTAGGGTTTTTTCTAAACCTATAAATAGACCTCTAGGCCTCTAGGAAATGGAGACAATTCCAGACAAGTTCTAGGAGAAGAATTGACGGCTCTTCAAGGAAGCGTTTTTCGGGTTTATTATTTTCCTTTTTATTTTCTTATGAAGATGATTAGCATCAAACTTAAGTGTAACTAAATATTTTAGTAGGGCTAGATTGAAGCCCTAATCATGTATCTTTAATATTTCAATATTGGCGCCTTTGTGATAATCATATTGTGATGCTCAACTTGATTATTTTCTGTTTTATTGAATTCCTCATATGAATGTGCTTGGCCAATATATGCATGTGGTATGGATTTGTTATTTGAGTCAATTTGGATGATCGAGTCCTGGGCTTAATAGAGTGACAAAAGAATCTCCTTACGGGTTCTTAGATTAATCAACATAGAAGACCGGGAGTAGACACCCATGCCCTAGGCTCCATGTGTTTGTTGATTTCCACAAATTTATGCTTTCTTAAAGAACAACTTAGTAGACACCCATTCTAAATCCTTTGAGAAAGAAAAGAATTAGAGTAGACACCCATGCCTAATTCATTGCTTTGGGAGATCAATAGCTTACGGAGTATACACCCATACCCTTAGGTTGACAAACATTAGGTGTTCTTGATATGATTGGAACATTAGCATATTGTTGAATTATTTAAGCATGATTAGTGGTGGATATCAAAGTCCTACTTCTTTATCTCTATTAATTCAAAATCAATCTTTTATCTTGTTTTATTTTCGGAATTAATTTTAAGCATTATTTTTAGCTATTCTCATGGGAATGATCTCGTACTTGCACCCTATACTACTGTTTTGATCTTGTGCACTTGCGAGTTAAAACATACCGATTATTATCTATTAATTTAGGTAGTATTCGGTACAACAAGTTTTTGGTGTCGTTGCTCGGGATTGCGTTAAATTCTGTTTAGAATTTTTTTCCCTTTAGTTTTGTTATTTTAATTTTTACTTTTAAATCGGTTCTGTTTCTTTCTTTCTTTCTTCTTCTTCTTCTTCTCTTTTTTCTTTTTTCTTTTTTTTTTTTTTTTAAAAAAAAATTTACCTAAATCGGAATTTGTCTCAGTTCTGCATTATGTCTGCAAGCACTGTGATCGAGCGCACACTCAGGAGAGATCGAGCGTAATTTTCTAAACAGCAGCATTGAAGCTGCTGTAATTGCAAAAACAGATCTTCTTCATGCAAGGTCGTCGATCTCAGGACTCAACCGTCATTCCAATTGATCCAGAAATTGTGCGGACCATTCGACAAAGGCCTAGAGACAACCCCGAGACAAAAGAACTCAAAGTTGAGGAAACAATGGGAGAACCTGTCTTGAATCCACTGCCAGTGCAGAGACCTATGAAACATTCTTTCATCTCGCAAAACCTCAACCAGCCATCATGCGTTGCCTACCAACCAGAAGCACAGGGCAGCTTCAATTTGCCACCTCAAATACTCAATACTTTGACTCACTTCAGAGGCACACCTACTGAGGATCCACACTTGCACGTTAGGGAGTTCTTTGATCTCTGTAAGACTCAAAACATCCAGTGCTTAACTCTAGAAGGAATCAGGTTAATCCTCTTTCCTTTTTATTTAAAAGATAATGCTAAGTTATGGTTAAATTCCTTGCCTGCAGGTCCCATTACTACTTGGGATGGGTTAGCCACTAAATTCCTTAAGAAGTTTTTCCTAGCTCAAAAGACAAGGCAACTTAGAAGGGAGATTCAAACATTTGAACAGAGAGATGGAGATCTTTTCTTCGAAGCATGGGAACACTTCAATGAGCTGCTTCTCAAGTGTCCACATCACAACCTATCTCAAGATGATTAGGTACAAGCTTTCTATGAAGGTTTAAATGACACTAACAAAAGTATTGTTGACTCTGCTTGTGGAGGTGTGCTTATGGAAAAGAACAGTGAGGAAGCCATAGAGCTCTTTGAGACATTAAGCGAGAACTCCCAAAAATTCTCATCCAGAGGGAGACATGGAGTAAAAAGTAAGGGCATGTATGAAGTAAACATGAATGGTAGAGTTCAAAATCAGATGGCTGCCATGGAGAGGAAGCTAGATATGCTTGTAAAGGCCATGACTACTCAGAACATCTCTGCCATTCAGCAAGCTGCACAAGTCCAGGTATGTGCCATATGTTCCAATTCTGACCACACCACTAAGACTTATCCTTTGTATTCATTTACAGATCAGAAGCATGAAACAGTGGCTTTAATATAAGAGGTAAGTGCGGTGTTGTTAAGGAAATTACCACCAAAGCTTAAAGATCCGAGTAGTTTTACTATTCCTTGCATGATTGGTGACCATCTTTTTGAGTGTGCATTATTGGATCTAAGAGTAGGCGTCAATCTGCTACCATACACTATGTATGAGATACTCGGTTTGGGGGAGCTTCAACCAACTTCAATCGCCTTACAATTGGCAGACAGAAGGATCAAAAGACCGAGAGGTATACTAGAGGATGTCTTGGTAAAGGTAGATCAATTTATTTTACCTGCTGATTTCATTGTATTAGATATGGAAGAATCCCCTATGCCATTGCCTTTGCCTATTATCTTAGGAAGACCCTTTACAAGAACTACTGATACTAAAATTTGTGTGAAAAAGGGTAATGTGAGTATGAAGGTAAATGGTGAGAAGATAGAATTCAAAATATTTGATGCATTGAAATTACCCCAAGATAATCTGGAATGCTTTAATGTCTATATCATTCAAGGTGCTATTGAGAGAGTTTTTCAGGTCCATCATATTGATCCAGTGGAGGCCACCCTCACTAATGGTTTCACAAGGCAAGACATTGAGCCAGATTTTGAAGATGTTACTGATGACATCATTGAAGCTGTGCACCTCCTTGAGACCTCTCCACCACATTCAAGGAAGTATACCCCACCCTTTGAGACTCTTGTGCCTACTAATACTATTCTTGTCCCTTCCACTGTCAAGGCACCAGGATTGGAGTTGAAGCAGTTACCAGAACATCCGACATATTCTTACTTGGGAGAGAACTAGACACTACCTGTGATAGATGCTGCAAACCTAAGTTTGGAGGAAGAGGAGAGAAGCTATTGAGATTTCTTAGAGAACATAAAACTACATTAGGATGGACTATTACCGACATCAAAGGCATAAGTCCAGCCAAGTGCATGCATCAAATCTTCCTTGAGGATGAAGCAAAGCCAACTAGGGATGCGCAAAGAAGACTCAAACCACACATGAAGGAGGTAGTCAAGGCTAAGGTTTTTTAAATTGTTGTTTGTTGGCATTATCTATCCCATCTCATACAGTAAATCGGTAAGTCTGGTTCAAGTAGTACCGAAAAAGAGTGGGATCACAGTGGTGAAAAATGAAGAAGACGAGCTGGTACGTACAAGAATAACCACCGGTTGGAGGGTATGTATTGACTACTGAAGGCTGAACAAGGTGACCTGAAAAAATCATTTTCCTCTGCCCTTCATTGATCAGATGGTAGAGAGGTTAGATGGCCATAGATATTACTTCTTTCTGGATAGATATAGTGGCTACAACCGAATTGCAAAAGCACCAAAGGACCAAGAAAAGACCACCTTCACATGTCCTTTTGGCACATTTGCTTACAGAAGGATGCCGTTTGGACTATACAATGCACCCGCCACCTTTCAAAGATACATGATGAGCATTTTCTCAGACATGGTGGAGAAATTTATTGAGGTATTTATGGATGATTTTAGTGTTTTTGGCTCTAATTTTGTTGAATGCCTCCATCATCTAAAGATTGTCCTCAAGAGGTGTGAAGAATGCAACTTAGTGCTTAATTGGGAAAAGTGCCACTTTATGGTACAACAAGGCATTGTGCTGGGTCATGCCATTTCCAGCAAGGGCATTGAGGTAGATAAGGCCAAAATTGACATCATCTCCAAACTCCCTCCTTCTATGATGGCCTAAGGTGTAAGAAGTTTTCTGGGACATGCCGGGCTCTATAGAAGATTCATCAAGGATTTCTCCAAGATCTCTAGACCCTTGTGTGCACTACTGGCCAAGGATGTCAAGTTTGAATGGATTGACGAACGCATGGATGCTTTCAACATATTGAAAAAGCTGCTCCCATTTGCACCAATAATGATGGCACCTGATTCGAGCCTTCCATTCGAGCTCATGTGCGGTGCCAATGACTTTACCTTGGGAGCCGTTTTAGGTCAAAGAATCAATAAGGTACCTCATGCTATATATTATGCTTCTAGATCTTTGAATGATGCTCAGCTAAATTATTCTACTCCTGAGAAAGAATTGTTAGCTATCATATTTGCTTTGGAGAAGTTTAGGTCATACTTGATTGGTTCTAAAGTTATTGTATTCATTGACCGTGCTGCTTTGAGTCCTCCAGTTAGTCTTCTTCCCCTTTAGAACTTGTTCTATAACACCCCGTGAAAATCAATTAACTGGTAATTGACTCCATGATTTGCCTCCTAGCCTTGTCCGAACAAGACTCAGGGATCATAACCTCTCCCAAGAGAGACTACAGTGGAAGACTTTCAACCACAGGAATAGGAAAACAATAATTAAATCCCATAATCATAACAACCAGAGTAACGATAAAACATCATAACATAATAGATCCTAAAATGTACTAGTCAAAGACCGATCATCAATATATTACGAACCCAAGATAATTGTCTAAGAAATAACAAGATCAATGCCTAAGCTTATGTAGTGCTAACATAATAACAATCTCAATCATCTCCGCCTGAGTGGATCCTTCATTGTCCCATATGGACTTGAGCCAAACTGGGTCCATGTCTGAATTAGATCCTTGGCCACCACTAGCTGGCTGTCCGTATCCATCCTCCTATATGCTAGCTAAACCGCATAATTACACATAATGAAGGGTGTAAAATAAATGGGTAAGTCTAAAGACTTAGTGAGTAAAAATACATATGTTACTTATGCGATTTAGTGATAAACTCTGCTTGATAAGTATGCAGCATTTTAAACATGATAGTTATTTATGAATGCAGTATAGGTATAGTACATGTTATAATCATGTGAATCAATGATAGTTCAACTGTATGATCTACCCGAGATATTATCCCTTCTCAGCAGGGTTGGCGCTGTCCCAAGGGACCTATAATACAATGTCGATGCCTCGACCAATGTACGCTACCGTTCATAACACTAGCAGCCCGACCGAGTCCGACCTCAGATGGTCCACGCTACTAATGATGTACGTCTTGTAGTGACCCACCTGTTAAGGCTGCGCAGATCATTAAATAACCATTTGATCCATGGCTCATATAACATATCCACACACACATTTGACCATAGAGTTAACATGTATAGTAAGCCCATGGCCATTATCCCGCACGTACCAGTGTACCATGTCATACGATGCAATTAGTCTTGTCCATATTTTACATATATGCTATTACAAATCTCATCATCTCATTCTCTTGTTAAGTAGCACATTTTCTCTAAATGTAAAGTTCATAATGCAACTAAAATGTATTTCATGAGAGTTGCAAAATGCATGTTTTGGTACACACAAAAATAGTCATACAATGCGGGAAAAGTAATGGCTAGTATCATGTGAGTTTGTACTCACCCAGGTTGACTACACATCTATTGGAAATGGTGTCCAAAACTCCAATTGATTGGATAATGTTTTAAATATTATGAAAAAGAACAAGTCTATATACGATTATATTCTTGCATGACATATATGTGTGATTGTGTTTTGTTCGATTATATGTATGTAAGATCCCTAAGATGCATTGTATTTGAGTGATGGTGTGTGTATCACAGAAGATCATACTCAAAGGTCCTTGCAACTTATAAACTAATTGTTCGTAGTCATAAATGGAATTTGGAACCCCACCTAGACTATAAAATATTGAACATCAACGACTTGTTTTGGTTAGGAGAAGTAGGTAGGCTTCGGGTTGATATGTTGGGGTATTGGCAAGTTTGGGCCATACACCGAACAGGAGCACGTGAGTCATCATTTGTTTACTAATACAGTCTTAACAATGATGTACGTGCAAGATGGCTTATAGTATTTACTCTAAATCCTGAGAAGTTCTTTGAACTCAGATGTGAATTGTAGATTACTTTGATGTATTAAAAGAGTGAGACCTATTTTCGATCGATCTAACCTCGGTACGTTGGGTGATCAGATGTAGCATTGTAGGAAGACTGATTTCAAGAAGGAATCCAAATCCTTTGTCTAAGACAAAGCGACAAGGACCATTCCCCTTGTTTTAGATTTAATGGGAAAGATTATCTTGAAGCTCGGGCCTGAGTGTTTCAATAGGTATCACTGAAACTTATACATGTACAAGGTGAGAATATTTCTCACAAGGTACTTAAGGATAATCATGAAGTTAAATCAGTGACTCAATGAAAGATGTAGTGAACAAAGTGACAATACATAGACTTTGGTTCGACTATGGGATAATTCCATTGAGGGGTAACATACGTAATAAGTACGTCACGAGTATTATTTGATTAAATCAAAAAATTCATTAAAGTGCAGTCATAGTTATGTAGTGGTATTAATTGTGATTAAATAGAGTCGTGTGATATGATCAATGTAGATATAGTCGCGGACCTATTAAGCTAATGATATTTTTTCCTTTGGGTCCCTCTTTGAGCTGATGTAAATTGACTAGTATATATATATTGGGCCTCAGTTATAATTATGTGTATTTACTTGGGATGTTTTATTTTATAAATAGAGCAATTGGGCTTATGAGCTAATTCTTATAGGCTAAAGAATTAAAATAAACTTTGGGCTTTTTGGTTTTAATTCTTGTAGCTAGTAAGTAAACTTTGGGCCCAAGGGAATTAAATCCAAAGGGCTAAAGTTAAGTCTAAGGAGCATTGGGCTTGAGGATAAAACCCAAGCCCAAGTGCTAAACCAAGTGCTAGTCCCACAAGGTTAAGAATCAGTTTTCTCCTTAGATCCTAGTAGTATAAATAGAGTTGCCATGGAGAAGCAAAGAACACTGATAAGCGTCGAATGTTGCACATACAAGAAGATTGACTTTCAAACAAATTCTTTGTTTCTCCAATCACCATTACAAGAAGACTAGAATCCTCAAAAGAAACCTGAGGGGTAGACGAAGATGATGGAAAAGACAAAGGACCACTTGACCTTTTTCTCTTTTGTGGTTCTGATTTAAGAACCATAGTTTGATCAAGGGGACTAGGTTGAGGGGCATTGTGGTCAGAAGAATAGGGGACAACAGAGAAATGAGACAACATTTTACTAATGGTACCACTGTATGAAAGAGCTATTTTTTTCGAGTTGGAAGTCTTGATCGAAACCATAAGATCAATGATGCAAGCAGATAAGTTGATACGATGGTTTTTAAGTAGAGCATAAATAAATTGAGCCCTATCAAGAGTGAAATCAGTCTTTCGAAGTACAGGCAAAAAATTGCACATAATTAGAAGAGCAAGTATACGTTTAAGCAACTTAATGGAGTTCACAGGAAAATAAGCTAAACCAAAAGGCCAAGGAGTTTTCTTAAAGAGTTCTCCTAACAATTCTCTAGTCGGAGCAGTATCTGGGGGATAAGGGAATTGACTACTAGCCACAAAAGAAATATCCAGAATCTGAGAAAGTAATTCAGGGGTCAAAGAGATACCTTTTCCTCAAACCCGAGTGGTAAGAGAAGAGGTAAGAGCACAATAGGCAGAAATATTGGAGTAAAACTCATGAACAAGGTCCAAATAAATAGTTGGGGCAGATTGAGTGACGAATAGCCAACCTCAAAATTCAAAGATTTGGGGAATGAAAGCATACTCCCCAGAGGTGAAATCAAGAAGGGTAATAGGACGCTCAACAATTACAGTCCTAGTGTTGAAGCACATGTTGAAAGAACAATTTTTCTCAGCAATGGATGGAAAACGTTTTTCAAAACCGATATCTCTTACTGTTAAGTGCCAAAATATTCATATTTTAGCCCTTAAACTTATATGTCTTAATTCCTTAAGTGTTGTTAATTTATGCTATTATAGTTCTTTTATGTGTTTTCCATGCTTTTGTACGCTTTTGGAAGAGAAGGAAGTAAATCTGGAAGATTTGGGCTCAAAGAGAGAAATTGGAAAAAGTTGAAATTTATGGTAGTGCGATCGAGCGCAGTTGACTTATGATCGATTGCACTTGCGATCTAGCGCACGTGGTCTATGATCGATCGCACTTGCGATCGAGCACACACGGGCTGCGATCGAGCGCACCCATGCGCTGGAGAACAAAGAGCTGCGGCCAAAACGCCCTTTCCTTCCATATTAGGGTTTTCCAAGTCCCAATTGTAATAGGACTAAACCTACAAATTTTCTAGTTTTACTAGTGTAACAAGGACTTCTAAAGCCCTATAAATAGACCTCTAAACCTTGAGAATAATCATCCTGGATCAGACACCACTTTGGGGAGAGGAATTTGGAGGCTACTTCTAGTTACGGTTTTTGGTTCTTTCTTTCCCTTTTCTTTTTAGTTTTATTTTCATTATGTACCTAACTCTTTAGGAGGGCTAGATTGAAGCCCTAATTACGTTTAGTTAATATTTCAATATTGACGCCTTTGTAATGATAATGTTGTGATATTTAACTTGATTAATTCCTATTTTATTGAATTCCTCATATGTGTTTGTCTGATAAACATATGCATGTGGTATGGACTAATTAATTAAATCAATTTTGATGGTCGAGTCCTGTGTTTAATAAGAGTAACAAAAGAAATCCACACCGGGTTCTTGGGTTAATCGACATGGGGAACCGGGAGTAGACACCCATGCCCTAAGCTTCATGTGTTTGTTGATTTCCACATATTTATGCTTTCTTAAAGAATAACTTAGTAGACACCCATGCTAAATCCTTTAAGAAATAGAAGAATTGGAGTGGACATCCATGCTTAATTCGTTGCTTAGGGAAATCAATAGCTTAAGGAGTAGACACTCATACCCTTAGGTTGGCAAACATTAAGTATTCATAATATGATTGCATCATTGGCATATTGTTATATTATCTAAGTATGATTAGTGGTGGATATCGAAGCCCTACCTTTAGCCTTTCATTTATCTTTATATCGTTTTTTTTTTTTCACAATATTAATTTAGTGACAAATTAATATTTTTATCAATTCTAAAACAAAATCAACAATCCTCATGGGATCGATCTCGTATTTGTTGCACTATACTATCGTTTGATCTTGTGCACTTGCGAATAAAACGTACTAAATATTATCTATTAATTTAGATAGTATTTGGCACAACACCTATTGCAATTACAGTAGAACTCTGAGGAGGGATACGCCCAGTAGCAGTTCGAACTTGTGAAGAAGAACTGGATCCCAATTCATCAGTTCTGGAAGCTCTTGTTTTTTAGCGTTTTCCTTTGCCATGAGTTAATTCTAGAGACAGATCTGCACAATAATGAACAACATAACATTTTTAGGCAACATCCTTCAAAAACACAATCTTAGACAAGATAAGTCAACTCAACCTCAAAAACATGTTTAACAAGTACCCTACTGAAGCATCTGTAAATTTTTTTAAAAAAATAACCCCCAATACATATGCAATAAATCACAAGAGATCGAAAAAAAGAAAACACAACCAGTAATGACCAAGCAATTTTTCTAAAATTTCAAGAAAAGCACATAAAGTATTTGAAGAAAAATGATTATCTTGGAAAGATAGAGACAAAAGATGCATACCTTGTGTTGTTTAGGAAGATGAAGAGATTTGACCGAAACAAAGAAGGGCTTGAAGAAATGAGTGAAACAGAGCACACGAAACAGAGAGAATTCAAACATGGGGAATCGAGAGTAGACACCCATGCCCTAGGAGAACAAATCAGGAGCGTTAAGAATGAACAGAAGAACAAACTAAAGGTGATTAACTTCACTTAATTTCATTCCTTTATTTTTCCCATTATAAATTCCATATACCAATACTGACTTAAGCATCGGAGAGTCCCTGGTAACCCGGGGACACTTTCCCCCAAGAATAACTCCAAGTGAATCTCCTCATCTCCAGGAAAAAGAAGATGTACAGACACATCAAAAGTGAAACTCCACTTTGAAACTAAGGTACTGTGGTACGGTGATGGGCCATCATCCCGCTCGGGTTGGTAGAGGTATACTCCGTACATGTTTAAAAACGGTACTCCTCTATACAGCTAGTTAAAATGGTGTCGGGTAGCCATCAAATTAAACACCTCAGTTCGAATAATGGAAAACTAAAAGGTGATCATCCCACTCGTGTTGGTAGAGGTATACTCTGTACATGTTTAAAAATTGTACTCCTCTATACAGCTAGTTAAAACGGTGTTGGGTAGCCAACATATTTCTCCTAATCTCCCAGTTTCACAACGTAAAGGACCCTCCAAGAATGGTCCTTTTCCCAAATTTTTTCCACACAAAGAAAGAAACTCAAACACACAATGAGCACAAGGAATTTTAGAAACTAATAAACTTGTTTCATTCCAAGAAAGTGCAGGTACATAAGTAAAATATTAAAATAAACAGCAGCCCAGACATGGGACCATACAAAAACACAATAGATCTTCTTCACTATCAAGATCTACCAAAGTCGGATTCTCCCCAGCAGGGGGGTCTTCACATTCAGCCGATGGACGCAGAAGGAAAGCAGAAGGACAAGCAACCCTGAGGGCCCGATCCGTGGCTATGAACAAAGACTGCCGAATCTCAACAGGGCTGTCCCGCCAACTCACCGTTTCAGGATCTCTTGGCCCAAACTCTCCACGCCAAAAAGTTTGGCACGCCCTGAATCCACTCCTGAAGACGCCCCTCCAACTACTACAATTAGCTGCCGAAATACGCCACAACTCCTCTTTGAGACCATTGATTTGGCCATGTTGGAAGCATAAGCGAGCAAAAAACTCATCCCTGTCTTTTGTGGCATCTTCTCTAACTCTCCAGATCACCAAGTCTTTTTGCCTGACTCGGTTAGCCTCATTATGAGCCTTGGTTTCTGTATGCCTCTGTGCAGCACGGGCCAAAAACATGTTGTGCCAAATACCTACCTAAATTAATAGGCAAATACTTGGTACGTTTTACTCACAAGTGCACAAGATCAAATGATAGTATAGTGCAGCAAGTACGAGATCGACCCCACGAGGATTGTTGATTTTGTTTAATAAAAATATCAAATTGTCATTAAATTGATATTGTGAAAAATAAATAAAAAGATATAAAGATAAATGAAAAGCTAAAAGTAGGGCTTTGATATCCATCATTAATCATACTTAGATAATATAACAATATGCCAATGATCCAATCATATTGTGAATACTCAATGTTTGCCAACCTAAGGGTATGGGTGTCTACTCCTTAAGCTATTGATTTCCCTAAGCAACGAATTAGGCATGGGTGTCTACTCTAATCCTTTTCTTTCTTAAAGGATTTAGCATGGGTGTCTACAAAGTTGTTCTTTAAGAAATCATAAATCTATGTAAAATCGACAAACACATGAGGCCTAGGGCATGGGTGTCTACTCTAATCCTTTTCTTTCTTAAAGGATTTAGCATGGGTGTCTACAAAGTTGTTCTTTAAGAAATCATAAATCTGTGTAAAATCGACAAACACATGAGGCCTAGGGCATGGGTGTCTACTCTCGGTTCCCCGTGTTGATTAACCCAAGAACCCGGTATGGATTTCTTTTGTTACTCTTATTAAACCCAAGACTCAATCATTCAAATTGATTTAATTAACTAGTCCATACCACATACATATGTTGATCAAACAAACATATATGAGGAATTCAATAAAACAAGAATTAATCAAGTTAAGCAACACAATATGATTATCACAAAGGCGCCAATATTGAAATATTAAATAAAAATAATTATGGCTTCAATCTAGCCCTCCTAAAGAGTTCGTTACACGTAACGAAAATAAAAATAAAACGAAAAGGGAAAGAAAGAACCAAAAAGTAGTCTCCAATTCCTCTCCCCAAAGTTGTGTCTATTCAAGGATCCCTATTCTCAAGGTTTAGATTTCTATTTATAGGGCTTTAGAAGTCCTTGTTACACTAGTAAACCTAGAAAATTCGTAGGGTTTACAAGTGGGACTTGAAAAACCGTAATATGGAAGGAAAGGGCATTCTGGCCGCAGCTCTTTGTTCTCCAGCGGACGGGTGCGATCAATCGCAACCCGTGTACGCTCGATCACATGTCTTGTGTGCTCGATCACAAGTCTCCTGTGATTGATCGCACTACCAAAAACTCCAACTTTTCCCAATTTCCCTCTTTTAGCCCAAATCTTCCAGATTTACTTCCTTCTCTTCCAAAAGCCTACAAAACCATGGAAAACACATAAAAGAACTGAAATAGCATAAATTAACAACACTTAAGGAATTAACACATATAAGTTTAAGGGCTAAAATATGAATATTTCGGCACTTAACACACCCCTAAACTTACATATTGCTAGTCCCTTAGCAATACAAAACTAAAAACAAAATGAAAAACAAAAAATAAAAAGATAAATCCATCTTTCGTGAAATGTACGAGTGCATTTAGCATATGCAACAAGCCTTTTAAACCCCTTGGAATTCCCTAGAGGACGAGTGAAGTCTCGTGAGGGTTTCCAGGAATGTTACCCACAGATATTATGCAAGAGTTCATGTTATCCAAAAATTAAGGTATCACTCAAAACCATGATTCTCATTCATTAGCAAGCTTAAAAAGATAAACTCCATCTTCACAATGAATTGAAATTTTAAAATTTAATCACTTACAAAAGACATGCTAAGGCATCACAAAGTCAAAAACAGTGTAAAGTGAACTAGCACATAAATATGAAGCTTCCAATTATTTCTAATGTGCAATGTCTCAATATCTCAAAGTTCACTAAAATCCCTATTAGAATGAACAACAATGGCATTTTTTTTTTTTCCTCAGGTTGTGCAATGTTTGGTTTTTTTAAGCTTTCTAATTGACTCATATAATGAGTGTTAAGTCAATGACTCCACATTAGGTGTAGAGACACCCCTAGGACTTAGTAACTCGAGTCAAAAAGGCTACGAAACCAAACTAACCATGACATTAACCAAATCAAAATTCTTCACCTTTTGACGTGAACACTCAATGCTTTGAGGCAAGAGGTCCAGTTACTTAGTGAAAAGCTTATCAATGATCATATATATTTTCTTTTCTTTTCTTTTTTTATCACATATATATATATGCCAAAGTATCCATCTAATAAATCATCCTGTTTCACTCAAGACATAGAAACACACACATTAGACTTTCATGTCATACCCCACAAATTATGTGCTAATGTGCTTTTGTAAGATTAGATCAAACATGTGAATTCTTAGTTGACAAAAGAAAGTAACCAAGCTGAAAAATCCTATCATTAGATCATGTGTTCAACACTTTAAGCTCAACAAAGAGAATCAAATCACAATTTTTGAGATCAACCAAAACTTTAAGACAACATGAACATGTGTGTGTGTGTGTGTGTCTATATATATATTACACATTGTCCCCAATGGGACAAAGTGTGTGTAAAGTGTCTTCCATACCCCCAAACTTAAATTAAACATTGTCCCCAATGTGTCCATAACATGGAAAGAATTTACCCAGGATATGGACAAATTTGTCTGGAATAGCATGGCTCATAGCACACCCCTAAACTTGAATTGAAGCACACTTGTCCCTGCAAAACACTAAAGTAACAAAGGAAAACAAAAATAAAAATAAAAATAAAAATAAAACAAACAAACAAAATAAAAAGGATATGCTATGGGGTGCCTCCTATGAGCGCTAAGTTTAACGCCTTCAGCTAGACTATGGTACTTTAAACTTGAAGCCTCAGTCTTTTCTTCTCTTTTGCACCAAAGGGAATGAATTCTTCCTATTGCAAGATGCTTCCGAATGACTATAGATCGGGGAGGACAACTTTGAGTTTTATCAAATAGTTTCTCATCTAGTGGGGAGTCATGAACTGGAATAAAGTAGGAAGAAAACTCAGGGAGCTTCTCTATCTTGATGTCCTCAATTTGCTCATGTGGTAGCTCTAATAGACTTCTCTCCTGGCCTCTTGGTGTTTCATGAATAAGAGATAGTGTTGAAAAAATCTTAGTGCTCTCTTCTTTTTCCTGATGCGGCTCCTGTGGAACTTCGGTTTGCTCCTCCTTCCTCTCTTCCACTGGATTTTCAACCACCTCTTAACTCCTCAGTGTGACAGCTTGCACATGATAGTAGGTGCACTCTTCCTCCATGTATTACCCATTGGGGTTTTCCAGCAACTGTCTTTGACACTCTTCTTCTTGGTATTGCTGAGGCCAATTGATAGGAGGTGCACTTAGCTCCATGGCCAATTGTCCCATTTGTACTTCCAATCTTCGAATAGTTTAATCTATCCTTGTATTGATTTGTTTTTGATCAGTCATAAATTGCTGTTGTGAAGTTACTAGGGTGCATAGCATACTCGCCAGGTTATCCAGCTTTGACTCTTGCTCCTGAGCTACAAATGAATACAAAGGACAAGTTTCAATAGCATGATCAGAATGAGAACATATGGCACATTCCTAGAGTTGGATGGCTAGCTGAATAGGAGAGATGTTCTGAGTAGTCATGGAGTTTACAATCATATTTAATGTCTTCTGCATGGCAGCCATCTGATTTTGTAGTGGTGGAGCCGATTGAGAGAAATATGAATGATCATAGAACTGCTGATATGATTGATGATACAGTTCATTAAATTGTAGAGCATGATTTCTAGGAGCTTAAGCTTGCCACGGGAAATTTGACTGTTGCCTCCAGGTTGGGTTGTAAGAATCAAGATAGGTGTCGTTCCCCGGTCTAGAGAATGATGTATTCTTATGCCCATTAATTTTGTTAGAAATTTGTCTCATTGTAAGACATTCTCTAACATGGTGATAAGGGTCATGGCATAATGAACATGGTCCATGGGGAGTCGGAATGCCTCTCTACATGTGTGAAATTAAAAATAAAATAACAAAAAGTTAAAATAAAAAGGAGAATAAAAACGAAATTTAAAAAGAAAACTTACTAATATGTAGACTCGAATGACCCTGCATGAAACAAAAGAAAAAAAAAAAATCAGATCTATAGTTAGTGCAGTAATTGTGATGCTCTCTGGATGTGCGATCGATCGCACCGTGAGGTGCGCTCAATCGCACTGGTGAGTTCGATCGCCCTGGTTGGGCGATCGAGCGCACCTCCAAAGGCAGAACAGGAACTGCAGAAAAAACTAGAAAAACAGAAAAATTTTAAACAAAAATAAATTAAAAGAAAAAGAAAATTCCAAACAAAATCGAACAATCTTAGGCAACGACGCTAAAA
>NC_081544.1:14970169-14979163 GCF_901000735.1 Corylus avellana | reverse complement strand
AGTTCCTTTATTTGTACAATGCTTTCCTGGTGAATGACGAAGTGGACGATATATGGAAGTTTCATGCCCAAAAGGCTGGGGCGGTGTTTGAACTTCCTTACCGGATTTCTAGAGTCAAAAATTGGAAAGAGAAGTTTTTCTACATCTTGCGGGGCTTCAAATTTTTTGAAGGGGAAGCCCATGATTTTCCATTGAGGTCTCAATGGGGGAGAATACCTCCTCGAGCTTTAGATTTACCCGCTCTTCCCCATTCCACGCTCATCCATCTTCAAGAAGCCATTAATTGGGCTAAAGACCGCGATACCCAACACAACCTGTGGACTCACAGGGATTGGTTGATATGAGACGTACATATGGAGGAATCTCTTGGATACAGAGATTTGGCGGATTTGTCCGCCGGTCAGAGGAGAGGACGGGAACGTAGGGCCGCCGGGTTCCTAGGACGCTTCTTCCCAGGAACCACTACTAGTCGTCTCGAGAATGGCGAAGTCCCTAGACACTATTTTGACTTTTTTAGGGAGAAAGCCCGTTTTATGATTGTGATTGCCAAAGTGGATGCTGATCCAGTTGAAGACGATTGGCCAGCAGAAGGAGATATGGGGCCGATGGCTCTTGCAATGAATGAAGAAGCAAGGGTTCCTGATGGTGAACAGGATAGAAGGGCTGAGTTGCTTGGAAGCCCTACTTCTATTGGATCTGTGGCGTCGGGAGGCCATCAAAATTTGGCTGTAGATCCTATCTCTTTAGGGGAACAGTCGTCTACTAGACCTCTCAAAAGGAGACGCTTGCGTAGAAATGCCGTTGGTCCTTCGGAAGCCGTCCAAGTTATCTCGTCTAGTACTGCTAGTGGCAATGCCTTGGTAGATAGTTCGAGTAGTACTCCTATGGATGGACCAAGGAATCCACCCTCCACCATGAGTTCAGAAGGTTTTCCTGCTGGTGAACCAAGGGATTTGCCTGCTAACGAACCAGGAGGTTCGCCTGCTGTCGAAAGTTCAGAGAATTTTGGGGAGCCGAAGGGTCCCAGATTTGGACCGGAGGGTTCACCGCCAATTCTGAGAAGTCCACCCACCTCGTTTCGTTTTGGTGTGCCACCCATAGAGGTCGAAGTTGACAAGATGGTTTGGATGATGCCTCTGGCTATGCAGTGGCCAAGCCAGCCTGTGATGCGCTTTGTTTATTCTACCTCTTCATCTTCCTCAATAGCCACTTCTCCGAGTTTTATTGATATCTTGTCCTCTAAGGATGGAGAACCCTTTGGAGAACAAGGGAGCCTTGAAGAGCATGAACAGTCTGGGGAATCTGTAGAGGCTGCTTTAGAAGGAGCACAACCCTTTCTAGGCTAGGAATGGCCCCTGAAGATGATCACCCTGTTGAGGTTGCAATGGAAGAAATGCAGCCCCTCCCAGCTTTATATGCGGCTCCTGAGGATGATCCAACGGTTGTAGAGGACACTATAATCTGTACCGAGTCCGTCCAAATGGAGGTTTTAGAGTCTTTTGAAGAAGACGATGACACGGCCATGTTAGATATGAGAGTATTGCCGGGAGGCTTCAAGGAAAATATAGTTATCTTCAGGCGGCCTCCTTCAGAAGTTACCTCCTCGGTCTGTCCTAAGATCCTTCCAGAAAATTTTGCTCCCCAACTGTTTGAGAGTATGCCTTCTTTTGATACAAATTCTGATGTTGAAGGTTCGGTTGCTGGGGTTTGCTCCAACTTCGACCCCGGCAGACTCTATGGCTCGTCGAGTCAGCTCTTCCTTGGCTCAGGCTACTTTAGATGTTGTAGCCTTGTGTTATGGGGTGAAACCGGGGCACATGCCCTCAGATGTTGCTAGTACTTCCCAGCGACTTGATGTATCGGAGTTAGAGTTGAAATTGGATGTTGCTTTGAAGGAAAATATAGTTCTCCATGAACAGAATAGCCAGCTATCCCTAGAGTTGGAAAGAATCCAAGCCATGGAGAATACTTATACGAGTGTATCCGCTTTCGAAGTGCTCGTGATGAAGTTGAGGCCAGATCAATGGCTAGTTACAATCAGGCAGTTGCTGCTGAGAACTTGATAGTTTTTTTATCAAGAGAAGGTTTGGGTTGCTGAGGATCTAGCCCTGTAGTCCCAATCTGCCCGATATGCAGCTAATGTGGGTTTGCGGGAAGCTGAAGCAGAGGTTCGAGGAGCTTGTTAAGTGCCAAAATATTCATATTTTAGCCCTTAAACTTATATGTGTTAATTCCTTAAGTGTTGTTAATTTATGCTATTTTAGTTCTTTTATGTGTTTTTCATGCTTTTGTAGGCTTTTGGAAGAGAAGGAAGTAGATCTGGAAGATTTGGGCTCAAAGAGAGAAATTGGGAAAAGTTGGAGTTTCTGGTAGTGCAATCGATCGCAGGAGACCTATGATCGAGCACACTGCGATCAAGCGCACAAGACCTGTGATCGAGCGCACTGCGATCAAGCACACACAGGTTGCGATCAATCGCACCCTTGCGCTGAAGAACAAAGAGTTGCGGCCAGAATGCCCTTTCCTTCCATATTAGGGTTTTCCAAGTCCCACTTGTAATAGGACCAAACCCTACGAATTTTCTAGGTTTACTAGTGTAACAAGGACTTCTAAAGCCCTATAAATAGACCTTTAAACCTTGACAATAGGGATCCTTGAATAGACACAACTTTGGGGAAAGGAATTGGAGGCTACTTTTCGGTTCTTTCTTTCCCTTTTCGTTTTAGTTTTATTTTCATTATGTGTAACTAACTCTTTAGGAGGGGTAGATTGAAGCCCTAATTATTTTTATTTAATATTTCAATATTGGTGCCTTTGTGATAATCATATTGTGTTGCTTAACTTGATTCATTCCTGTTTTATCGAATTCCTCATATGTGTTTGTTTGATCAACATATGTATGTGGTATGTACTAGTTACTTAAATCAATTTGGATGATCGAGTCTTGGGTTTAATAAGAGTAACAAAAGAAATTCATACCGGGTTCTTGGGTTAATCAACATGGGGAACTGAGAGTAGACACCCATGCCTAGGCCTCATGTGTTTGTCGATTTTCACAGATTTATGTTTTCTTAAAGAACAACTTAGTAGACACCCATGCTAAATCCTTTAAGAAAGAAAATAATTAGAGTAGACACCCATGCCTAGGCCTCATGTGTTTGTCGATTTTCACAGATTTATGTTTTCTTAAAGAACAACTTAGTAGACACCCATGCTAAATCCTTTAAGAAAGAAAAGAATTAGAGTAGACACCCATGCCTAATTCGTTGCTTAGGGAAATCAATAGCTTAAGGAGTAGACACCCATACACTTAGCTTGGCAAACATTGAGTATTCACAATATGATTGGATCATTGGCATATTGTTGTATAATCTAAGTATGATTAGTGGTGGATATCAAAGCCATACTTTTAGCTTTTCATTTATCTTTATATCTTTTTATTTCTTTTTCACAATATCAATTTAGTGACAATTTGATATTTTTATTAATTCTAAAACAAAATCAACAATCCTCGTGGGATCGATCTCGTACTTGCTGCACTATACTATCGTTTAATCTTGTACTCTTGCGAGTAAAACGTACCAAGTATTTGCCTATTAATTTAGGTGGGTATTTGGCACAACAAGTTTTTAGCGTCGTTGCCGGAGATTGTTTGATTTTGTTTGGAATTTTCTTTTTCTTTTAATTTATTTTTGTTTAAAATTTTTTCTGTTTTTCTAGTTTTTTCTGCAGTTCCTGTTCTGCCTTTGGAGGTGCGCTCCATTGCCCAACCAGGGCAATCGATCGCACATCTAGAGAGCATCACAATTATTGCACTAATTATAGATCTGATTTTTTTTTTCTTTTGTTTCATGCAGGGTCATTCGAGTCTGCATATTAGTAAGTTTTCTTTTTCAATTTCGTTTTTATTCTCCTTTTTATTTTAACTTTTTGTTATTTTATTTTTAATTTCACACATCTAGAGAGGCATTCCGACACCCCATGGACCATGTTCATTATGCCATGATCCTTAAAACCATGTTAAAGAATGTCTTACAATGAGACAAATTTCTAACAAAATTAATGGGCATAAGAATACATCATTCTCTAGACCGGGGAACGACACCTATCATGATTCTTACAACCCAACCTGGAGCCAACAGTCAAATTTCCCGTGGCAAGCTCAAGCTCCTAGAAATCATGCTCTACAATTTAATGAACTGCATTATCAATCATATCAGCAGTTCTATGATCATTCATATTTCTCTCAATCGGCTCCACCACTACAAAATTAGATGGCTGCCATGCAGAAGACATTAAATATGATTGTAAACTCCATGACTACTCAGAACATCTCTCCTATTCAGCTAGCCATCCAACTCCAGGAATGTGCCATATGTTCTCATTCTGATCATGCTATTGAAACTTGTCCTTTGTATTCATTTGTAGCTTAGGAGCAAGAGTCAAAGCTGGATAACCTGGCGAGTATGCTATGCACCCTAGTAACTTCACAACAGCAATTTATGACTGATCAAAAACAAATCAATACAAGGATAGATTAAACTATTCGAAGATTGGAAGTACAAATGGGACAATTGGCCATGGAGCTAAGTGCACCTCCTATCAATTGGCCTCAGCAATACCAAGAAGAAGAGTGTCAAAGACAGTTGCTGGAAAACCCCAATGGGTAATACATGGAGGAAGAGTGCACCTACTATCATGTGCAAGCTGTCACACTGAGGAGTTAAGAGGTGGTTGAAAATCCAGTGGAAGAGAGGAAGGAGGAGCAAACCGAAGTTCCACAGGAGCCGCATCAGGAAAAAGAAGAGAGCACTAAGATTTTTTCAACACTATCTCTTATTCATGAAACACCAAGAGGCCAGGAGAGAAGTCTATTAGAGCTACCACATGAGCAAATTGAGGACATCAAGATAGAGAAGCTCCCTGAGTTTTCTTCCTACTTTATTCCAGTTCATGACTCCCCACTAGATGAGAAACTATTTGATAAAACTCAAAGTTGTCCTCCCCGATCTATAGTCATTCGGAAGCATCTTGCAATAGGAAGAATTCATTCCCTTTGGTGCAAAAGAGAAGAAAAGACTGAGGCTTCAAGTTTAAAGTACCATAGTCTAGCTGAAGGCGTTAAACTTAGCGCTCATAGGAGGCACCCCATAGCATATCCTTTTTATTTTGTTTGTTTGTTTTATTTTTATTTTTATTTTTATTTTTGTTTTCCTTTGTTACTTTAGTGTTTTGCAGGGACAAGTGTGCTTCAATTCAAGTTTAGGGGTGTGCTATGAGCCATGCTATTCCAGACAAATTTGTCCATATCCTGGGTAAATTCTTTCCATGTTATGGACACATTGGGGACAATGTTTAATTTAAGTTTGGGGGTATGGAAGACACTTTACACACACTTTGTCCCATTGGGGACAATGTGTAATATATATATAGACACACACACACACACACATGTTCATGTTGTCTTAAAGTTTTGGTTGATCTCAAAAATTGTGATTTGATTCTCTTTGTTGAGCTTAAAGTGTTGAACACATGATCTAATGATAGGATTTTTCAGCTTGGTTACTTTCTTTTGTCAACTAAGAATTCACATGTTTGATCTAATCTTACAAAAGCACATTAGCACATAATTTGTGGGGTATGACATGAAAGTCTAATGTGTGTGTTTCTATGTCTTGAGTGAAACAGGATGATTTATTAGATGGATACTTTGGCATATATATATATGTGATAAAAAAAGAAAAGAAAAGAAAATATATATGATCATTGATAAGCTTTTCACTAAGTAACTGGACCTCTTGCCTCAAAGCATTGAGTGTTCACGTCAAAAGGTGAAGAATTTTGATTTGGTTAATGTCATGGTTAGTTTGGTTTCGTAGCCTTTTTGACACGAGTTAGTAAGTCCTAGGGGTGTCTCTACACCTAATGTGGAGTCATTGACTTAACACTTGTTATATGGGTCAATTAGAAAGCTTAAAAAAACCAAACATTGCACAACCTGTGGAAAAAAAAAAATGCCATTGTTGTTCATTCTAATAGGGATTTTAGTGAACTTTGACATATTGAGACATTGCACATTGGAAATAATTGGAAGCTTCATATTTATGTGCTAGTTCACTTTACACTGTTTTTGAATTTGTGATGCCTTAGCATGTCTTTTGTAAGTGATTAAATTTTAAAATTTCAATTCATTGTGAAGATGGAGTTTATCTTTTTAAGCTTGCTAATGAATGAGAATCATGGTTTTGAGTGATACCTTAATTTTTGGATAACATGAACTCTTGCATAATGTTTGTGGGTAACATTCCTGGAAACCCTCACGAGACTTCACTCGTCCTCTAGGGAATTCCAAGGGATTTAAAAGGCTTGTTGCATATGCTAAATGCAATCGTACATTCCACGAAAGATAGATTTATCTTTTTATTTTTTGTTTTTCATTTTGTTTTTAGTTTTGTATTGCTAAGGGACTAGCAATATGTAAGTTTGAGGGTGTGTTAAGTGCCGAAATATTCATATTTTAGCCCTTAAACTTATATGTGTTAATTCCTTAAGTGTTGTTAATTTATGTTATTTCAGTTCTTTTATGTGTTTTCCATGCTTTTGTAGGCTTTTGGAAGAGAATGAAGTAAATCTGAAAGATTTGGGCTCAAAGAGAGAAATTGGGAAAAGTTTGAGTTTTTGGTAGTGCGATCAATCATAGGAGACTTGTGATCGAGCGCACAAGACATGTGATCGAGCGTACACGGGTTGCGATTGATCGCACCCGTCCGCTAGAGAACAAAGAGTTGCGGCCATAATGCCCTTTCCTTCCATATTACGGTTTCTCAAGTCCCACTTATAAACCCTACGAATTTTCTAGGTTTACTAGTGTAACAAGGACTTTTAAAGCCCTATAAATAGAAATCTAAACCTTGAGAATAGGTATCCTTGAATAGACACAACTTTGGGGAGAGGAATTGGAGACTACTTTTTGGTTCCTTCTTTCCCTTTTCGTTTTATTTTTATTTTCGTTACGTGTAACGAACTCTTTAGGAGGACTAGATTGAAGCCATAATTATTTTTATTTAATATTTCAATATTGGCGCCTTTGTGATAATCATATTGTGTTGCTTAACTTGATTAATTCTTGTTTTATTGAATTCCTCATATGTGTCTGTTTGATCAACATATGTATGTGGTATGGACTAGTTAATTAAATCAATTTGAATGATTGAGTCTTAGGTTTAATAAGAGTAACAAAAAAAATCCATACCGGGTTCTTGGGTTAATCAACATGGGGAACCGAGAGTAGACACCCATGCCCTAGGCCTCATGTGTTTGTCGATTTTCATAGATTTATGATTTCTTAAAGAACAACTTTGTAGACACCCATGCTAAATCCTTTAAGAAAGAAAAGGATTAGAGTAGACACCCATGCCTAATTCGTTGCTTAGGGAAATCAATAGCTTAAGGAGTAGACACCCATACCCTTAGGTTGGCAAACATTGAGTATTCACAATATGATTGGATCATTGGCATATTGTTATATTATCTAAGTATGATTAATGATGGATATCAAAGCCCTACTTTTAGCTTTTCATTTATCTTTATATCTTTTTATTTATTTTTCACAATATCAATTTAATGACAATTTGATATTTTTATTAAACAAAATCAACAATCCTCGTGGGGTCGATCTCGTACTTGCTGCACTATACTATCATTTGATCTTGTGCACTTGTGAGTAAAACGTACCAAGTATTTGCCTATTAATTTAGGTAGGTATTTGGCACAACATGTTTTTGGCCCGTGCTGCACAGAGGCATACAGAAACCAAGGCTCATAATGAGGCTAACCGAGTCAGGCAAAAAGACTTGGTGATCTGGAGAGTTAGAGAAGATGCCACAAAAGACAGGGATGAGTTTTTTGCTCGCTTATGCTTCCAACATGGCCAAATCAATGGTCTCAAAGAGGAGTTGTGGCGTATTTCGGCAGCTAATTGTAGTAGTTGGAGGGGCGTCTTCAGGAGTGGATTCAGGGCGTGCCAAACTTTTTGGCGTGGAGAGTTTGGGCCAAGAGATCCTGAAACGGTGAGTTGGCGGGACAGCCCTGTTGAGATTCGGCAGTCTTTGTTCATAGCCACGGATCGGGCCCTCAGGGTTGCTTGTCCTTCTGCTTTCCTTCTGCGTCCATCGGCTGAATGTGAAGACCCCCCTGCTGGGGAGAATCCGACTTTGGTAGATCTTGATAGTGAAGAAGATCTATTGTGTTTTTGTATGGTCCCATGTCTGGGCTGCTGTTTATTTTAATATTTTACTTATGTACCTGCACTTTCTTGGAATGAAACAAGTTTATTAGTTTCTAAAATTCCTTGTGCTCATTGTGTGTTTGAGTTTCTTTCTTTGTGTGGAAAAAATTTGGGAAAAGGACCATTCTTGGAGGGTCCTTTACGTTGTGAAACTGGGAGATTAGGAGAAATATGTTGGCTACCCAACACCGTTTTAACTAGCTGTATAGAGGAGTACAATTTTTAAACATGTACAGAGTATACCTCTACCAACACGAGTGGGATGATCACCTTTTAGTTTTCCATTATTCGAACTGAGGTGTTTAATTTGATGGCTACCCGACACCATTTTAACTAGCTGTATAGAGGAGTACCGTTTTTAAACATGTACGGAGTATACCTCTACCAACCCGAGCGGGATGATGGCCCATCACCGTACCACAGTACCTTAGTTTCAAAGTGGAGTTTCACTTTTGATGTGTCTGTACATCTTCTTTTTCCTGGAGATGAGGAGATTCACTTGGAGTTATTCTTGGGGGAAAGTGTCCCCGGGTTACCAGGGACTCTCCGATGCTTAAGTCAGTATTGGTATATGGAATTTATAATGGGAAAAATAAAGGAATGAAATTAAGTGAAGTTAATCACCTTTAGTTTGTTCTTCTGTTCATTCTTAACGCTCCTGATTTGTTCTCCTAGGGCATGGGTGTCTACTCTCGATTCCCCATGTT
>NC_081544.1:14954998-14959998 GCF_901000735.1 Corylus avellana | reverse complement strand
GATTAGTTTGCTGATGATCGAGGATGGATGGGATGTAAAAGACGAAAAAATCCAGAGAATTTGGGGGAACTACATCCAAATGTAATAATACTGTAGTTGTTTGATAGGAGGTAGTATAGTAAATGTGTCATAGAAAAGCAAAGCGACACATAAGTGTAGGATGATTATTCTAATCCCACGAACTGAGAGGCCCAAATATTAGAAGAGCATGTATAGTATATAGATTGTTCTGAGAAACCATCATGAGCAAATTTCATCAAACACCGGCAATCTCTTTTTCTTCCTAGGACCATAAAGATCACTCTCAACATAGACATTCACGTCTTTCCTTGATGGAGGATTTCCAGTTGAAGAATGTGGCAGCACAACCTCAATGCCATCATCTTGGGGAGACCAGTCGGCTCCAGTGATACAAGTGGTGGAGAGGTTTTTGCTCCTGCATTCTGCTTTGGTGGGTGAGGCTGTTTGAGATGCTGCTGCCATGAACTGACAAACAAAGCGATTCTTTGGCCCGTGTGTTCCTGTTCCAATGCCACTGTATAGCTTGTGTGTCTGTGCCTTTACAAAATCACAACAGAAATACACAAATGCCCTTATTAAAGTATGTTAACAGTCAGATACAAGTAATCCTTTTGCATGCCTACCAACAAAATAAGAAAAAGAAAAAGAAAAGAAATGGCATTATATAACTAAAAGAAATATATATATTTTTTAATTTTGTAAATCTCAGCCATTAAAAGATGATGACTATTTCGATGTCATGATGAGAAATCAGAACCGTCCGATAATCGGTCAAAGTAAGAGATTAATTAGTGTGTAGGGGGGTGGGGGGAGCTGACCTGGCATTTGTCGCCGTAGGGGCAGCTTCCAGAATCCTCCCCGGAGCGGCAAATGTCGGTCTTGTAGAGACTCTTCCCACCAGACGACAAAGAAGAAGAAGACGTCGTGGAGCCTCCTGAAACGGTGACGGACCTCGCGAACCTTCCAGCCGGAATTGCCGAGGTGACCAGAATCCCATCCATAACCACTACGTCCTCCTCCACCTTCACTGGCGTGGAGTAGACGGTCGGCGACCTCGCCACCTCCAAGTTCTCCACCGGAGAGAGCGGCGCGTACTTGAAGGAGTCCGGAGACCCCGCGCGGAGGTACCTGAAGAGCGGCGACTCTCCGAGGTCGATGTTCTCGTTGTAGTAGCTGGAGCGGCCTCTTCCAAGAGGCGACAGGTTGTCCATCGATGCGCTGCCGTTTAGGTTGCTCCTGAGTCCAGGGGGCTTTGAGTTGCTGCTGTTACTGTAAAAGCCTTCCATTGGATGTTGAGTTTTCCTGCAATTCCGAAAATAAGATTCCGTGATTTTGCCTGAGACTCATGCCAAATCTCCTAAGGTTTCTTCCTCTCTCTCTCTCTCTCGGTGAAATTTAGGGATAAATTGCTTTTGGCTTTGCTTTTGAAATTAGGTTTTCAACATTTTGAATTTCCCGCGTAAATTATATTCTTCTATGCCATGGTAATACGGAGAGAAGACTTACGATCTGATAATTCCAGTCGTTTCAAATGAAAATTTAATGAATTAAACGAGAGAAAAATGAGACAAATCGTTGAATAAACAAGAGAGAGAGAGAAAGAGAGAGAGAGAGGAAAAACAAATTACAAAAACGAAGAACAATCTGAATTGCGCTGATTCACTTTCCAGTAGAAACATCAATGCTTTGGACGAATTTTGTAATAGGTACCGTTATAATATAGTTTAGATTATAACAGTTTAGCTAGTTGAGAAGGTTATAATACAGTTTAGTAGTTGAGAAGGTTATAATACAGTTTAATTAGTTGAAGTGTTAGTTGAGGGAGGATGTATAAATAGCCTGAATGAGAAAGTAATCTTGATAGACAATTGTTCATTGTGAACTTCAAAGTTACTCATTTGTTCAATAAAGATTCTCACTTCTTCTCTTCCATACTTTCATTCTTTTCTTACTTAGTTCCATTTAAAGTGTATTTCCATAACAGCACAGTTATTAGTGGTATCAAAGCCGTTCGATTCCATGGCCGTAAAGCTTTTCAAATTTGATGGGCGTAATGCATCAGCCTGGGTAAGGAATGCCAACAAATTTTTCTCCTTTGAACGAATACGTTTGCAATGGAGAGTGCCCTTAGCAGCATGCTACCTGGAAGGGGAGGCGTTATTTTGGTTCAAGAAAGCAAAAAGTTCGGATTTTGAGACATGGGAAGAATTTGTAGAAGCCCTTCAAGCAAAATTTTCGCAAGAGTGGCAGCAACAACAGCGAGAAAATGTCCAAGAGTTAAGAATGGATTCCTTGGAAGCAAAATTGGAGCAATTGATGGGGATGGTTACAGCTTTAGGCAGGGAGACTGTTTGGAGAAGCCAGGAGGTGGGCAAGGAAGAGGTAAGAGTGCAACAATGGGGTAAGACTGTAGCTCTTGCCTATCATGGTCAGCAAGTTGGGAGACAGCAAGAAGAAATTAAGTCTCGTTTGAATGAGAATGTAGAGACCCAAGAAAAATTCAAGAAAGGAGCAGAGAAGTGTGACCAAACAAATCAAGAAGTCAAGGACACTGACAAGTTGGATCAAGAAAAAGAAGAAACAGAAAACAAGATGATGCAAGAAACAAATCCGGTTGAAGGTAATCAACATCTCTTCGACCAAATGATTCAACCAAGCCAAAAGGAGTTGAGCCTCTCAGAATCTATCGAAGTGAAGGTAATCCCAAATTCAATTTGTAGCACCAAATTCTTGAAAAAATTCCGCCCCTTTACCACCAAATTTTTGAAATTTCAACATAATGGTAAGACTTATCATGATGAAGATTACGTGTTTGATAAAATGCTGGAGTCGGAAATAGTGCTAATGAGGGATATGTGTTGGGATTATGAGTGGTGGGTGTTTAAGATAGGTTGGAAGCAAAAGACTGTACAGCAGGCTGAGATTGAATCTTGGAGTTCGTTTGTGTTTCAATACTCGAAGGAGGATGATGTGCATGTTGTTTTTTTGAAACATCGATGGCGCTGGAAGAAGAGAATGTGGACTGGGATGGAAGGGGCACAGTTGTCAAGCTTTGGACTGCATTTGGGCCTTGAGCTGCATTGTGTTTTTTGGCAGCTTTCTTTCAATTGCACACAACAACCGGTTGATATTGGAAGATGAAAGGACACACTTGTGAAGGCAGACACTAGTTTATTGCTTTTCTAAAGTAGAGGGACACATGGAGATCGTAGAGAAGCTTATGGGTAACAATGGTTTACAGCTGGTTCCAACTAAGAATAAAGACAAGCACATGCAATAGAGCTTCGAGAAGGGAGGAGTGTTATATGTGCCTTTTGTAATGGACTATTAGCCGTGTCTGAATTCATTTTGTTTCAAGTGCACCTTGTGGGCAAGCTGCTTTGAAGAGGTGAGTAGTGTAATAGGTACAGTTATAATATAATTTAGCTAGTTTAGAAGGTTATAATACAGTTTAGTAGTTGAGAAAGGTTATAATATAGCTTAATTAGTTGAAGTATTAGTTGAGGAAGGATGTATAAATAGCCTGAATGAGAATGTAATCAATATCTTGATAGACAATTATTTATTGTGAACTTGAAGTTTGACATACTTGAACATGCTTAAGAGGTTAAGTAACCCTCGAAGTTACTTAACTTCTTCTCACCTTTCCATTTCTTCTCTTCCAAACTTCCATTCTTTTCTTACTTGTTTTTATGGTGAACTTCTCGAACATGTGATAGATTTTGAATTTAGGTTGTAGAAACAAAAAAGAACTTTCAATCGAGCCTCACAATAAAAGATTCAAGCAATACAAGATTCATGAAATTCAGAAATGTGAAAAACAGAGAATCAACTGAAAATTTCAACAAAATAATCAACAGAAAATCAATCGAGTAGCAACAAACAATACAAAATTCATGAAATTCGGAAATGTGAAGAATAGAGAATCAGCTGGAAATTTGAAAAGAGTAATAAACCTCAGAGATAGCAAGCTAGGACTTTGAACAACAAAGAAGCTTTTGCTTTGATTGGACGCAGCTATAATTTCTCTGGTGAGCTTTCAGTGCAAACTAGGGACTACGATTTTCAACCTTTACAAAATGGGCGTGAATATATATACCGCCGTCTTATATATATATATATATATATTGCTCAAAATAAAACATATTAAAAAAAATAAAAAATAAAAATAAATAAATAAATAAATAAAACATACACGCATTCTAGGCTGTTTGGAGAGAGCGAAGCAGAGTTGAAAGAATAAAAAAAATAAAATAAAATAAAATAAAAATAATAAAAATAAAAAAAAAAAATAAAAAAAATAAAAGCACAACATAAAAACCCTATTCATTGACACAAACTATTTTATGAGTCTTTTGAACGTTACAAGCATATCCAACCTTATGCACAATTCACCATTGAAATCTCCCTAATTCACAACATAAAAAATGTACATCTTTTGAATTTATATCCCATCAATTGCATTCTTCAGATTACCCCCAAACAATGACATGAGACCCCCACCGTGGACTCTCCCCTCCGGAACCATAAACTCAAAGCTTTTGCTCCCACCATTATTGTCAATGCCAATGCCTTGCCCATCCATCCCTCCCCCCCTTGCCTTCTCAGCACTCAAGAAACTTGAATTTGATGACTTCATTGATGAAGGAACCAACACCTGCGGGGGTATGAGATGTTGCTTTTTCCCCGGCTTTTCCAACGACCCAATGCAGTTCGGGGCAACACTAACTCTGGAGGAAGAACTAGTGTTCCCAAACCTGCTTCCTGAAATTGAAGCAGCAGATACAAGACCATGGAAGAGCCCTGGTGCAATTAGGCCTCCCTTGTTTGCCTCCCACTCCTGCACCATGCTACTGTGAGCAGCACAAAGACCACTCTTGCCCCTTGCAAATTTCTCGCATTTTCCCTCTCCCCATGTGCATCTCTTTCCCCCACCATGCGCCTTGCAGAAATCTGTGCTCCCTTGTGCACTCTTCCCA
>NC_081544.1:14951833-14954898 GCF_901000735.1 Corylus avellana | reverse complement strand
GAAAAGAGAGAGAGAGACAGAGAGATTGAGAGAGAGGAAAAAAAGAGAGATAGAAAGAAAATAAAAATTTGAACCGTTCAATTTTTAACTGTTCACTTTATAAAATAATGAGTTAAAAAATTGGTTCAATTTTTTTTAAAAAAAAGTGGTTTACGCCACATATCGTGATTTGAAGGTACCTCAAAAGAAAGCTTCGGCTATTATATATGATATATGATATGATTTGATTTTTATTATTTGTTTTCTTATTTGATTTGGACATTGATAATACTTAATTTATGAAATAATTTATATATGGAAAACTCTTGAAATATACTTAAATGTCATTAATTACGCTAATTTAATGACTGGTTTTTTAACTAAGAATCGATTCATTGTTAAAAAATCGGTTCACCCTAAACCCTAAGTCTTGTGAAACCCTAAGTCCCCCTCCAGAGCGCCGCCGCCTCAGGGGAGGAGGGATGCCCGTTGCTTGCATCCCTCCTCCCTTCCTTGCTTCCCGATTTTTGTTTTAGGTTTGTTTCTGTCTTTGGTGTTTTCTGTTCTGTTGTGCTTGTGTTCTTTCTCGGTGGGTATTGCTTTTAAGGGTTTTCACTCAAAATCTCCCCCTCCTTGTTTGTTTGCGTGTGCCGCCGATCTCCTCCACGCTCGCTTCGCTGCTCACCACTCGTTGTCGGGTCTTTTCACACGCCCCTCCCGCGCCAAGCTTTTTGTACCACCTTCCGCGGCGATTTCCAGCCAGCTCGCGATCGGCCTCCTCTTACTGCCGTGACCCGCTTTGAGTGTTTTTCGCATTTATTTTCCTGTTTTGTTATTTTTCTGTTTTGTATTTCCTTTGAGTTCCCCTGTATTTGGTTTTATTTGCTGTAATTCATTTTCCTGCATTAGTTTTATTGTTCCCTTTATTTCCCTGTATGGTTCTATTTATGCTTGTAATAAGGCTTTCTCCTCCTGCTTTGTTGCACCCGGTTGCTACCCGATATTACTGGTCCAAATCTTTGGGTTGTGGATGTGAAATTTATCCTGACTTTCGAGTCGAGGAGGATGATTATCGGCTTGTAGGTTTTGCTCTCAAGGCCGAGGAATAAGTATCGGCTTGGGGGTTTTGCTCTCAAGGCCGAGGAATAAGCACTACCTATGCATTAGATGGTGTCTGTTTGATGCAGATCTGAGTTTTCAACCTGATATTTAGTCATAGGTTAGCGGATGCTGTGTTTTGGTTGATTTGGTCTGTTGTTGATGATTGTATCTTTAGCTTCGGCTATGTTTTACTTTAGAGTTTTTTGCTATGTTTGTAAGAGCTTTAGGCTCGCAACTTTTATCAATGAATGATTATGATATGTTGCCAAAAAAAAAATCGGTTCACAAATTATGTCTTAAAAAACCAGTTTAGCATTAAAATAAATAGGGTTCATGCCACATATCGCAATAATAAGACACTTCTAAGAGTGATTCAGCTTTTATATAATACTAGCTTAGAACCCGCGCTATGCGCGAAATTATTCATTATAATTTGATTTTAAAACTTAAAACACATCTTCATTGTATTTTTTATTATAGGTCAAAAAAATTGTGTAAAAAAATCTATCATGCCTATTTCAATAAAAAAAAAAATACAAAAGGTTATTCAATAGTATATTGTTGAACATAGTGACACAATTACACATAAGTTTGCATGAATATATAAATCACATAAAAATATACTATCATAAAAACCATATATAATTTTAGTTTTAATCCATATAAATTAAAACATATTAAAAAAAATTCTCATATGTGTAATTTAAAACCAGTTGGAATAAGTTAAAACATAAAACCCTTAAATCATAAGACCCATAAAACATATTAAAATATTTATTCTCATAGGAGTAGTTTTATTTCTTTCATCAAAGAAAGAGATAAAAAATCGTAGAATGAATATTGGAACACAAAAAAACATAATGAACAACAAAGTCAATTAAATTTACAAAAGAACAATAAGAAATTTGAATGAAAAATAATATATAAATTAGAATAGAAAATAAGGAAAGAGTTATCCTAAACCTTATAACAATATATTGAGAATGGTAGCAAAATTGAGAGTAACCCTAAACCCAATAGGTTTTTGTGTAATACCTATTATATTTCAATGTAAATAAAACTCATAAAATTATGGATATTTAAAAAATAATACAAAGCAAAATAACAAAACTTTTTATTTTTTTATTTTTTTATGGATACAAAAATAACAAAATCTTTCACGCAATATTTAATGCAATCAAATAAATCATTTCAATCTTCCCTAAATCTAAAAAATAAATTAAAACAACCTAAATTCGTCCCCATATGTGTAGTTTAAAATGAAAAGCATAAAGAAAAAAAAAATGAAAAAGTAATAGAAAATTAGATAAAATAAAAAATAAAAAAAAGGCAAGAAAACATGAATTTTGATTATCAAAGTATTAATATAAAATTAGCATAAAATTTTAATATTTTTGGTGTAATACCTATTATATTTTAATGCAAATAAAACTCATAATTGTGAACATTCAAAAAAGTAAATGAAAAAAAGAAAAAAAATTGAACAAACAAAACGGAAACATATTCATCTCTATCTAATGTCTAATTTAAAATGGTGTTTGGTACAAAAAAAATTCTCAAGAAACAAACTAAAGATCCTCAATTCACAATTGCTAAAAATGTATACATAAAAGCACAAAAATATATTCATTTCGAATATCTCTTACCTTAAATTATAATTCGGAGTCACATATATTTCCATGAAAATCTTCAAATAAACTTTGTGCAACCGTCAACTTCTATAGGAAAGAGTTTTGAAACGTTGTTGCCGTATAAGGAGAGATAAGAGTTTAGAGTGAGAGAGATAAATGTGTGTTAATAAAAAGAAGGGTTAAATTCACTTTACTTCCCTGAAATTTTAGGAATTTTTCAATTCGAACCCCAATGTTTAAAAATTAACAATGTACCCCCCTAATGTTTCAAAAAATTTCAATTCAAACCCTCCGTTACTAATTTTCGTCTAATTGAACAGAAATCATCCCACGTGAGACACACGTGGGATGATT
>NC_081544.1:14950269-14951708 GCF_901000735.1 Corylus avellana | reverse complement strand
CAATTCTAAGCACTCTCTACATCAAAACTCAGCTTTTATATATAAATATATGATGATAGTTAAATATATTACAAATAAAACGCCTACATTTTAATATAAAATTTACAAAAGAGAAATAATCAATTTGAATAAAAATAATATATAAATTTGAAAAAATATATATAAGGGACACAAATGAAAACAAAAAGTAAGAGAAGATAAAAGGAAAAATAGAGAGAAAGAGAAAATTTAAGAACTTTTTGTTTTCCTCATTAAGACAATTAATATTACAAATAAATTCCTAGGTTTTAATTGTCTCACAATATTGATATATAAAGAGAGATAATTTCGGAACCTTTTGTTTTATTCATTAAAATAATTAAATGTATTACAAATAAAACCCCTAGGTTTTAAATGCCTAAAACTTATTCGTTCTTTAAAACACCACGTGTTGCAATTCTAGGCACTATCTAAAACATGGGTTCAAAATACGTGTCATAATTTTAAGCACTCTCTACGTCAAAACTCGACTTTTATATATCAATTAAAGAGATATATATTGTTACTCTCTACGTCTACCTCAATCCCGATCCAACTTTTTCGCCAAATTCTCCTCCTTGAGAGTAACTATTTCCCTGATTCTAAGAGGTGATCGTGTTAGAAAATATAGTTTTTTAAGTTAGAAATAGTTTTTTTTTAGAAAGAAAAGAAATTTCACTTTTAGACTTTTATAGAAATATTATAAAAGTCTAAAAATCCATCTTCCTTCCATATTTATCCCCCCAACTGCCACAGAAAAGGATCTTCTCTATTTTAAAATTCTTTCATTTTTTTTATTTAGTACATTTTGAAAAATAGTATTGTCCAAAAATTTTAATGATGATAATACATTAAATATAATACCCTTCAAAATGTATTAAATAAAAAAAATAAAAGAACTTTGAAATGGAGTGGATTCTATCTCAACCGGCACCCAAACCATGTGAAGAAATAAATACAGGTCACTTTAATTTACTGGCAAGGGGAGACAACCAACGACACCGACAAATTAAGTTGGTCAGCAGTCACCACCAATATTCATTACAAAAATAAATGAAATGCTGTCAAATGGTCCTTCACCGCCAACCCCATTAAATTCTATCTCAATAATCTCTATCTGTGATTATCAATCTACTGATAAAAAAGGGTGTTTTTGCTCTCATCAAAAAGTTTCAGGATCTATGAATCCTTGTTTAGTTTGAGGGAATTCACAAAATTCAACTGCCTCAAACTTATAAGTTAAATATATTGCTGCTAGCAATGGAACGTGGAAATTTAGAATTTAGTGTTTAAATTATTTTGTGATTGAGAATTAAATTAACAATCAACTTGCATTGAGAAGGTTTGAATTGGGTTTAATTTGTTTTTATTTTGGTTAAATTATTTATTGCACTGGTGGATCAGATATACTAATTATTTTG
>NC_081544.1:14916523-14936523 GCF_901000735.1 Corylus avellana | reverse complement strand
GATAGAACGATCACCCCAATGTACAGACTAAAGCTTGCCATGTGTCACCAAAGAGTCCCAGTGATCCACGGACTCATTAAGTCAAGCGTCTTGGAAAGGACGATGATAGAAAAGACGTACCGTCATCTCATGATTGTGTGCATAGGGGCAAACCCTGGGTTGACACGCGTCAACCACAAGTGACGGATAACGTGCGCCGTATTCTGTAATTATGGCTCCTGTCATGTCCCTCAAAAGTCATAACGTGCCTTAAAGACGCGGAGGTTGGGGGTACCAGAAAAGAGCGCCAAAAAGAAATTGAAAAAAGAGGATGGGCGAAAAAGGTAACCCACTCACAGGCCCAAAATGCCACCACGGGCCCAAGGAAAAACAACAAGTTTGTTTATTCCCATTAGGCCACTATAGTGACCTAAGGGAATGGTAGGGTACTGTTGATACGAAATATATCCCCAAGGCCCAAACTCAAAGACCCACTTTAAATAAGAAGCCTATGGCTCGCCAGAATGCCAATGCCCCCGAGCCCAACGCTTAGGGCATCTAAACACGATCATACGATCATGTTAGATACCAGACTAAGTATGCTGTTACGCGCCACATCTCAACAGTGTGCATGCATGATCACGTACCCCCTCAATCAAGGGAGTAGGATCATCCTTCCAACAACCTGGTCGGGTGGTTATCTCCCAAATCATAGAGCAATTAACTAAATATCTCCCAAAAGGAGTCTAAATATATAATATCCTATCTACTTGAATCTCCCATATTATCTCAAAGGATAATATCGATCTCAACCACTCCCATGAATCAAGGGAGTCAAGTGAAAGTCCCACTAGAGTTCAATCACTCACAACCTCTATAAAAGGAAGAGTCATCCCATAAGACAGATACGTACTCATTCTCTTACTCTTATTATTCTCTGTTATTATTATTCACTATTTTCTTATTTTATCACTCTTGTCATAATCAAACTCTCACTCAGGCATTGGAGGTAGCACGACCGCCACACCCCGCATCTCACGGTCTGTCACTACTGATCCTTTTTTGTTCTTAATAGGCTTTGAATCAAGTTGCTACCAGGGTTGACAATTGTCTCAATAGGTAGCAAAGGAGTTTTTGGGCTTTAGGGTAGGCAGTGATAAAGATTTGGAAGCCGTGGTCAAGAAGAAAGCAGTCAACGACGTCAATTCAGACACAGCAACCAACAGCGTCGGAAGCTTCAAGGAGGAGGAAGGGGATGTTGCAGGAGTTTAGGTGGGTGGCGGCGGCAAGACCCGCAAGGCCAGCTCCAATGACGACGACACCCGTGGATTTAGGGTGCGATTGTATTGACTGGAAGAACGAGGAGAATGATGATGCTTGGGGTTTGGGTAGAACGCGGTGTTGGTGGTGGGCGTATTGGGGCGGGGGAGAGGGAGAGAGGAAGAGAGTCATTTTTGGATGAGGTTTTTGGGTTTCGGATGATAGGATTGGATGGGATGGCCACTCTGAGTGGGAGCTGGTTTTGTTGCTTATGTGGCTCACCTTTCCATGTGTCTCCACGCCATTCATTCTTCTAGTGTTTTTTTGGATGTTGAAAAAGAAAATAGATCCACAATCCATCGTATCCTCCCAAGGATTGGGAACTTTATTTTGCAAGCCAAACTTCTTAAAAAGACAAATAAATTATGAACTGATCAGATTAGTTTGCTGATGATCGAGGATGGATGGGATGTAAAAGACGAAAAAATCCAGAGAATTTGGGGGAACTACATCCAAATGTAATAATACTGTAGTTGTTTGATAGGAGGTAGTATAGTAAATGTGTCATAGAAAAGCAAAGCGACACATAAGTGTAGGATGATTATTCTAATCCCACGAACTGAGAGGCCCAAATATTAGAAGAGCATGTATAGTATATAGATTGTTCTGAGAAACCATCATGAGCAAATTTCATCAAACACCGGCAATCTCTTTTTCTTCCTAGGACCATAAAGATCACTCTCAACATAGACATTCACGTCTTTCCTTGATGGAGGATTTCCAGTTGAAGAATGTGGCAGCACAACCTCAATGCCATCATCTTGGGGAGACCAGTCGGCTCCAGTGATACAAGTGGTGGAGAGGTTTTTGCTCCTGCATTCTGCTTTGGTGGGTGAGGCTGTTTGAGATGCTGCTGCCATGAACTGACAAACAAAGCGATTCTTTGGCCCGTGTGTTCCTGTTCCAATGCCACTGTATAGCTTGTGTGTCTGTGCCTTTACAAAATCACAACAGAAATACACAAATGCCCTTATTAAAGTATGTTAACAGTCAGATACAAGTAATCCTTTTGCATGCCTACCAACAAAATAAGAAAAAGAAAAAGAAAAGAAATGGCATTATATAACTAAAAGAAATATATATATTTTTTAATTTTGTAAATCTCAGCCATTAAAAGATGATGACTATTTCGATGTCATGATGAGAAATCAGAACCGTCCGATAATCGGTCAAAGTAAGAGATTAATTAGTGTGTAGGGGGGTGGGGGGAGCTGACCTGGCATTTGTCGCCGTAGGGGCAGCTTCCAGAATCCTCCCCGGAGCGGCAAATGTCGGTCTTGTAGAGACTCTTCCCACCAGACGACAAAGAAGAAGAAGACGTCGTGGAGCCTCCTGAAACGGTGACGGACCTCGCGAACCTTCCAGCCGGAATTGCCGAGGTGACCAGAATCCCATCCATAACCACTACGTCCTCCTCCACCTTCACTGGCGTGGAGTAGACGGTCGGCGACCTCGCCACCTCCAAGTTCTCCACCGGAGAGAGCGGCGCGTACTTGAAGGAGTCCGGAGACCCCGCGCGGAGGTACCTGAAGAGCGGCGACTCTCCGAGGTCGATGTTCTCGTTGTAGTAGCTGGAGCGGCCTCTTCCAAGAGGCGACAGGTTGTCCATCGATGCGCTGCCGTTTAGGTTGCTCCTGAGTCCAGGGGGCTTTGAGTTGCTGCTGTTACTGTAAAAGCCTTCCATTGGATGTTGAGTTTTCCTGCAATTCCGAAAATAAGATTCCGTGATTTTGCCTGAGACTCATGCCAAATCTCCTAAGGTTTCTTCCTCTCTCTCTCTCTCTCGGTGAAATTTAGGGATAAATTGCTTTTGGCTTTGCTTTTGAAATTAGGTTTTCAACATTTTGAATTTCCCGCGTAAATTATATTCTTCTATGCCATGGTAATACGGAGAGAAGACTTACGATCTGATAATTCCAGTCGTTTCAAATGAAAATTTAATGAATTAAACGAGAGAAAAATGAGACAAATCGTTGAATAAACAAGAGAGAGAGAGAAAGAGAGAGAGAGAGGAAAAACAAATTACAAAAACGAAGAACAATCTGAATTGCGCTGATTCACTTTCCAGTAGAAACATCAATGCTTTGGACGAATTTTGTAATAGGTACCGTTATAATATAGTTTAGATTATAACAGTTTAGCTAGTTGAGAAGGTTATAATACAGTTTAGTAGTTGAGAAGGTTATAATACAGTTTAATTAGTTGAAGTGTTAGTTGAGGGAGGATGTATAAATAGCCTGAATGAGAAAGTAATCTTGATAGACAATTGTTCATTGTGAACTTCAAAGTTACTCATTTGTTCAATAAAGATTCTCACTTCTTCTCTTCCATACTTTCATTCTTTTCTTACTTAGTTCCATTTAAAGTGTATTTCCATAACAGCACAGTTATTAGTGGTATCAAAGCCGTTCAATTCCATGGCCGTAAAGCTTTTCAAATTTGATGGGCGTAATGCATCAGCCTGGGTAAGGAATGCCAACAAATTTTTCTCCTTTGAACGAATACGTTTGCAATGGAGAGTGCCCTTAGCAGCATGCTACCTGGAAGGGGAGGCGTTATTTTGGTTCAAGAAAGCAAAAAGTTCGGATTTTGAGGCATGGGAAGAATTTGTAGAAGCCCTTCAAGCAAAATTTTCGCAAGAGTGGCAGCAACAACAGCGAGAAAATGTCCAAGAGTTAAGAATGGATTCCTTGGAAGCAAAATTGGAGCAATTGATGGGGATGGTTACAGCTTTAGGCAGGGAGACTGTTTGGAGAAGCCAGGAGGTGGGCAAGGAAGAGGTAAGAGTGCAACAATGGGGTAAGACTGTAGCTCTTGCCTATCATGGTCAGCAAGTTGGGAGACAGCAAGAAGAAATTAAGTCTCGTTTGAATGAGAATGTAGAGACCCAAGAAAAATTCAAGAAAGGAGCAGAGAAGTGTGACCAAACAAATCAAGAAGTCAAGGACACTGACAAGTTGGATCAAGAAAAAGAAGAAACAGAAAACAAGATGATGCAAGAAACAAATCCGGTTGAAGGTAATCAACATCTCTTCGACCAAATGATTCAACCAAGCCAAAAGGAGTTGAGCCTCTCAGAATCTATCGAAGTGAAGGTAATCCCAAATTCAATTTGTAGCACCAAATTCTTGAAAAAATTCCGCCCCTTTACCACCAAATTTTTGAAATTTCAACATAATGGTAAGACTTATCATGATGAAGATTACGTGTTTGATAAAATGCTGGAGTCGGAAATAGTGCTAATGAGGGATATGTGTTGGGATTATGAGTGGTGGGTGTTTAAGATAGGTTGGAAGCAAAAGACTGTACAGCAGGCTGAGATTGAATCTTGGAGTTCGTTTGTGTTTCAATACTCGAAGGAGGATGATGTGCATGTTGTTTTTTTGAAACATCGATGGCGCTGGAAGAAGAGAATGTGGACTGGGATGGAAGGGGCACAGTTGTCAAGCTTTGGACTGCATTTGGGCCTTGAGCTGCATTGTGTTTTTTGGCAGCTTTCTTTCAATTGCACACAACAACCGGTTGATATTGGAAGATGAAAGGACACACTTGTGAAGGCAGACACTAGTTTATTGCTTTTCTAAAGTAGAGGGACACATGGAGATCGTAGAGAAGCTTATGGGTAACAATGGTTTACAGCTGGTTCCAACTAAGAATAAAGACAAGCACATGCAATAGAGCTTCGAGAAGGGAGGAGTGTTATATGTGCCTTTTGTAATGGACTATTAGCCGTGTCTGAATTCATTTTGTTTCAAGTGCACCTTGTGGGCAAGCTGCTTTGAAGAGGTGAGTAGTGTAATAGGTACAGTTATAATATAATTTAGCTAGTTTAGAAGGTTATAATACAGTTTAGTAGTTGAGAAAGGTTATAATATAGCTTAATTAGTTGAAGTATTAGTTGAGGAAGGATGTATAAATAGCCTGAATGAGAATGTAATCAATATCTTGATAGACAATTATTTATTGTGAACTTGAAGTTTGACATACTTGAACATGCTTAAGAGGTTAAGTAACCCTCGAAGTTACTTAACTTCTTCTCACCTTTCCATTTCTTCTCTTCCAAACTTCCATTCTTTTCTTACTTGTTTTTATGGTGAACTTCTCGAACATGTGATAGATTTTGAATTTAGGTTGTAGAAACAAAAAAGAACTTTCAATCGAGCCTCACAATAAAAGATTCAAGCAATACAAGATTCATGAAATTCAGAAATGTGAAAAACAGAGAATCAACTGAAAATTTCAACAAAATAATCAACAGAAAATCAATCGAGTAGCAACAAACAATACAAAATTCATGAAATTCGGAAATGTGAAGAATAGAGAATCAGCTGGAAATTTGAAAAGAGTAATAAACCTCAGAGATAGCAAGCTAGGACTTTGAACAACAAAGAAGCTTTTGCTTTGATTGGACGCAGCTATAATTTCTCTGGTGAGCTTTCAGTGCAAACTAGGGACTACGATTTTCAACCTTTACAAAATGGGCGTGAATATATATACCGCCGTCTTATATATATATATATATATATTGCTCAAAATAAAACATATTAAAAAAAATAAAAAATAAAAATAAATAAATAAATAAATAAAACATACACGCATTCTAGGCTGTTTGGAGAGAGCGAAGCAGAGTTGAAAGAATAAAAAAAATAAAATAAAATAAAATAAAAATAATAAAAATAAAAAAAAAAAATAAAAAAAATAAAAGCACAACATAAAAACCCTATTCATTGACACAAACTATTTTATGAGTCTTTTGAACGTTACAAGCATATCCAACCTTATGCACAATTCACCATTGAAATCTCCCTAATTCACAACATAAAAAATGTACATCTTTTGAATTTATATCCCATCAATTGCATTCTTCAGATTACCCCCAAACAATGACATGAGACCCCCACCGTGGACTCTCCCCTCCGGAACCATAAACTCAAAGCTTTTGCTCCCACCATTATTGTCAATGCCAATGCCTTGCCCATCCATCCCTCCCCCCCTTGCCTTCTCAGCACTCAAGAAACTTGAATTTGATGACTTCATTGATGAAGGAACCAACACCTGCGGGGGTATGAGATGTTGCTTTTTCCCCGGCTTTTCCAACGACCCAATGCAGTTCGGGGCAACACTAACTCTGGAGGAAGAACTAGTGTTCCCAAACCTGCTTCCTGAAATTGAAGCAGCAGATACAAGACCATGGAAGAGCCCTGGTGCAATTAGGCCTCCCTTGTTTGCCTCCCACTCCTGCACCATGCTACTGTGAGCAGCACAAAGACCACTCTTGCCCCTTGCAAATTTCTCGCATTTTCCCTCTCCCCATGTGCATCTCTTTCCCCCACCATGCGCCTTGCAGAAATCTGTGCTCCCTTGTGCACTCTTCCCACAGTTTTCAAATTTGCACCGCTTCCCTCCCCCGTGCCTAACGCAACAATCTGTGCGACCACGTGCACTCTTTGTGCAACCTGCTACGACGCATCTCTTTCCACCACCATGGGCAACACAGTAGTTCGTGCCCCCATGGACACTCTTTGGGCAAATTCCACCACCATCAAAGAGGCAGCGCTTTCCTCCACCATGCCCCTTACACAATGGCGTGCTCCCTTCGGCACCTTTGGTGCACTCGGCAAATATGCAACGCTTTCCGCCACCATGTGCCTTGCAAAATACAGTGCTCCCTTGTGCACCCTTGGTACATTCCTGGTACTGACAACGGCGTCCACCCCCATGAGAGATGCACAAACCAGCTTGTCCTTCAGCGCTACGGGTGCAGCCCTCCACCTTACACCTCTTACCCCCTCCATGTCTAATGCAAAGGCCTGATTTGCCCCGCGCAGCCTTGTTGCACCCATCTTGATATCCACATCGTCGGCCACCACCATGTGCTATGCAATATTCCGTCTTCCCCTCAGCGCTTTTAGTGCAACCCAAGTACAGGCATCTCTTGCCTCCACCATGGGCCTTACAATAGGCGGTTCGGCTCTCAGCACCCTTGTTACACCCTTGTTTTTGGCATCTCTGTCCGCCCCCATGACCAATACAAAGACCAGATGCCCCTCGTGCTCCTTTTGTGCAGCCCAAAAATTTGCATTTCTTAAAATTGCTGCTGCGGTGGTCAGAAGATGCTCCTGTAGTTGCTTGCTCAGAGCTAGTGCCCACTGAGTACTCTGAGGTAGTGGATGGTTCATGGCTCGGCTGGGATTTAGCCCCAAGCTCTAGAACTTGAGTTTGGATCGAAACCTTGTCACTGTCCATTCTTGGAGCCAAAAGAAGTGATGGCATATACCCACCTGATTTCTTTGCTGAGGTAGAGCCTTCGTCAACAACAGGAATCATAAGATGATTATCTTCAGCAAATACTTGGTTTCGGAGAGAGAAGTTATTAATATCAGTCTCTGTTGAAACTGAAATATCAAGCACACTTGAAGAGTCGTTAGCACCTCCGGAAAGACTGAGTTGTAGGATTGAATCACCCCCAGCTGAAAACCTCTGAGGCAATGTTGTAGCTAATCCCTTGTTCTTCTTGAAGTCCACATTGTAATAACTATCAGAGTATGCACTTGGTGTTGGACCCAACCCAAGCACCAATCGGCAACTGTCATCAAAAGCATTGGGGAAGTTAACCCCAAGACTGTTCTGGTTACACCTAGATCTACCTGCATCGCCACCTCCAAAACCAAGGCAATTCAAGCGTAGGGTAGTGTCGCCGAAGGTGTCATTTTTTTTTAGTTCTCCATCATAAGATAAAAGAACCCCCTTCTTGTTCAGATCCATTCTCTTGACTCTGTGCACTACAGCTATGAAAATCCCAACTAAAAGAACACTTTTTACGATGTGCTACAAGCAGTCCGATATATCAGAACTAAATGAAAAAGTAGAAGAAATTCTAATATCCCACTTCCCCCACTAACAAAGCCAGATGTGTCTGATCTGTCCATCTTTAGTATATATCGGCACCAACAGCACAGAAGAATCTTTTAGTCAAAGCACATTAAGCAGTATCTGATAACATTTCTTGGATAGAACCCTTTAATAAGAATGGTTAATATGGATGTGCAGAGATCTTTGGAGCTTCTTGTGCTCCTAACTGAAAAACCATATAGCTTCATTAACCCTGGCAATAAAGAAAAAAGAAGACTGCATTTAAATCAAATAGTCAAATTGGGAAAAGAATTAGATATGAAATTTTTTTTCCACAATTGGTTGCAAAACAAGATTGTGGATATTCTAATTAATAAACTTTGGCATTATTCGAACTCAAAATCCTAAAATACAAAGTCACTTATAAACTTTTTCTGATTGATCCACAAACTATTAGCTAAGTTATTGAAAAATAAAATTCAGCTGAGTCATTAACCCCATTTAGCAAATCTATCAAAACTTGAAATCGCCGTCTCAATTTACTATCAATTCAAAACCACAAGACCAAGATCTAAAAGCATGGAAGCCTCATTCAAAAATATTGGAGTACAACCACATTATTTACATTTACAAGCCATGAATTATATTATGCACGCATGGAAGTATGGTCATTAGTCACCATAAAACTCAATCCGCTGTATGACTTCAGGACACCTTCCAATCCTTTAAGGGGTAGGGTAAGAGAGGTTATGAAGTAAAGAACAGCCGTGAAATGCTCCAAGGATACTAGAGTTCAATCTTCGACATAAAAACAACCCCAGAACTGACAAAAAGAAAAACAAAATTCTAGGATTTGCAGAAAAGAGGGCCTGTTTAGTAATGTTTTCTAATAGGGCTGGGCATCAACTCCATCGGAGTCAGAAATAGAGTTTCCGGCTTCGGTCTCCACCTGAGTTGGAGGCGTCGGAAAACCTCCGACTTCTCCACAGCCCTAATTTCCTAGCTGCCTCCGCCTCGATGAGTAGGCTTGGTTTTTTTTTTTTTTTTTTTTTTGAGAAATAAAATTAACTGTCATTAACCCCATTAGCCCTATATATATCTGGATCATTAGCCCTATAATTATATGACATGACTTCAACACATAAAAAGGTTTTTGTTTCCCTTGGACATTGAGCTCCACATAATAAAAATTCCATAACTGCCAAAACTGAAAATCTCCCAAAAAATCAAATTTACACCCTTTTAAAGTGGCTGCATTTTAACATAGTCGCACTAAAATCAAAATGGCCAGTATATGGCAGGAGTGCCTTACGAATGCATGTGGCATTGCTGGTAACTAAATAATAAAGAAACTTTATTTACGTTTCAAGTCACTAGTTATCAACAATCTGTAAACCTTTTACCAAGCATGTACCACATTATAAGGGCCTTCCTACTTCTGCTAAATGGTACAAAATTGGAAACTACTGCAGGCTTTCTGAAAATGTAGTTCATGTGCAACCGTCTAGGTCTCAGTCACTATTTGTTTAGAAATATTATCTGCCCATTTCTATCTATAGGTTCCTCCATATTATACAGATATTATATAAAAGAAAAATATCAGGTAACAAGGATGTCCTAGTTGTTCCTATGTGATGTTTCGCCACCAAGGAACATAAACTTCATAGATTGAACGAGAAGGCAGTTCAGCTTGCAAATTGAAATCAACAGGAGAAGGCATGATTTCAAGCCACATCATGTTACTGTTAGATAGGAAGGAATGATGGTATAAGCTGTTAACTAAACAAAATGATGTTTCGTATGTACGTACGCAGGAGTGTGATGGGACACGACTACATCAAAGAATAATTACGATGCTAATTTAATTCCATGCCTCATTCAACAAAGATGCATCCTGAGTTTCTTGTTAACTCTTATTAGCCTATATATTGCAAAGATAATGAGAGCTTACCATATAGAAATCAATCATAAAGTTGATGAAACAAATCATTAATCATAAGACAAGGAATAGAGAACTAGCTAAAGATGACTTTCACACAATGAGATAAATCCGTACTCATTGAGCAGCACCTCTTTATATACTTAAATAACATGTGCCAAAAAACAAGGAGTTGAAGGAAGATGTGGAGAATTTTGTATTCTTTCGTAGATATAGATAGTGCATAACTTCAAAAAAAGGAACCCAAATTTTTCTTTCAAAAGGGATATTGCAACAAAGCACTTAACTGGGAAGAAAACATACAGATTTTATATAAATTATTAAAGAAGAGGTAAACCTTCGGCAAAGACTTCTGACCTTCACTAACTTAACAGGAGAAAAAGCCACATCCATTTTGTTTGTACTGAGCAGTATGCTGTCCAGACCTGATAAATGCCAATTCTTCCTCCTGATTGTTAATTTGTTTTACTGATTAACAAGTGCACTCAACTGCAGATGGATGTAGCTTCTGAAGATTGTAATCAATCTTTTTTATTTCCTACTTTCTCTTTCCATCCTCAACTCTTCCGCTCAGTATCATCTTCAACAATGTATGCAAATCAGCTGAAAGCCCCCCACTAAGCAAATTTATGGCTGTTCTTCTGTGAAACTAGACCACATGAAAAGGTAAAAGCTTCAGACATGGAAATAAAACAAAAGGCACTTCCATATCTAAATATTAGTTCACCAACAGAACTTAGCCATTAATTTCTTCAAAACAAAAATAAGCCAAAAAAATCTTCCAGTCGACCTAAAATGAATTCAGTATATCAGATTTATTGGAATACTATTTTTTATTTTGGCAGAATATTATAACAAACAGAAGAACTAAAATTAACGCAAACTATTAACCATGGAAATTTCTGATAAATCAACATACTAACATTTGAGATCTATCCAAAAACCAAAAGCCCCTGAACACAAGAAAAATAAAAAAAATTAAAATAAAATAAAAAATAAAAAATAAAAAAAGAGAGAGACTCGAGCCCTATGAGCACCATATGAATTTTCAATGAACCCGATCAAGAAAAAAAACCAGATCAAATATGTTACCGGTTCAGCTAAGAATTTAAAACCCAAATCATTTACACCAACAAAAAAAAAATATAACAAGAACAAAAAACTTAAATACCATTAATCAAAAAATAGCAGATTAAAAAATTTCTGCAAAGATTAGAGTACAAAAGCTGAGAAGAGAACTGAGAATACCCAACAACCAAAAATGCTAACAATCCCAAACCACACAGTAAAAAAACCCAAGAAATCACAAATTTCAAACCCAAATATAACAAGTTTCAGCAAATGAAATAACACCAACAAAAGAGAAATAAATAATAATAATTATTATAAAAAGGACGAATAATTTGCAGTTATACCCTGATAATCAACTTACAGAAAATCTCCGAAAAGCTGGCGGATCTGTGAAGTGCCCGAAGTCATCCCGCTGCTGAAAGACCCAGGTGGAGAAGAAAAAGAAGCGACGAAAGCAGAGCGATTTGTAGCAGAGTGAGAAAAATAGCAAATACAACCAATCACGTAATAAATGAAACCAAATTGACTTGGGCGGCTCTATTTTCTCGTTTTTCTTATTTGGTCTTTTAAAAAATAAAAAATAAAAAAATAAAAATTAGAGGGGGCAGCCACTTGTTGTTTAGTCAAGAAGTGTGAAATACCAAACGTACCCTGATTTTAGTGCGCCCACAACTGGCCATGCATACTTTTAGTTGAGAAGGCCGTGTCAGGAAATGTCGGAATTGCTCTTCTTACAGGAATGCGATGTAGGGATACTGAAGAAGGGTTTTGTTTGTCTTTTTGCACCGTTTTTAATATATGTTGTCGTGAGCGTGGCGGAGAGAAACTAGTGGACGAGGGTGGAGTTTTGATGGCGCCCCAGATCACCATATATTTATTAAAACCGTCTGTGTTGGCGTCGGCTTACTTTTCGAGCCGCTGCACTCACATCAACGGCTTGGTCTGCTGAGAGCATGAGAGCCAAACCACTGACATATCTTACCAGATCTATATATGTTTATATATATAAGGCTGGAACCAAAATTTTGAAAGTGGGAGACAAAACAAAAAAATTGGGGACTCGAGCCTCCAAACCTTGTGTTAGTTCTGCTAGGGAGAAAAACTTGTTTCATACATCAGAACAGAAAAAGAGAGAAATATTTTTTTTTTACTATAAAACTTGAGGAGGGTGAAAGATAAGTTTTTCTCTCTTAATTAACCATTTTATATTCATAAGCTATTTTATTACTACGACTTGGGAAAAAAAAAAAGAAGCATTTGTTACTATATGTCCTTTCACACACATCCAGCTTGAGCATTGTAAAAATAAATGTAATTTTATTGTTATATATTAACTTTTTTAATATTTTCACTTCTTTGTGCAATGTGAAAAGCCACATTAGTCATAAACCAAGAAAGAATTTGATTTGAGAGAGTTCTCAGAGTAGACTTTAATACTTCAACTTGTCATTTGAGGGGTGAAAAAGTAATTTGGCAGATGAAAGGTGAAATATTAGGAATAATAGTGGATTTAATAGTGTTTTTTTTTTTTTTTAATTTTTAAAAACTTTTGGTGTCCACCCAAGCTTAGCATGTATGTGCTTTGGCCCCTATGCTATACATACTCTCATTTTCACATACTTATTTTTTCATATTCATATATGGCTTTTAAAACTATCATTGGATTTATGATATATCTTTATTGAATTTTAATCCAATTGTGATTTTAAGAATCACTTATGAGTTTTAGAAAATTGGTGTAAAAAAGTGGAAGTGTGTGAGACTCATTCTTTATCTTTAATGTTTGGTTTCCATCTTTTGCCCCTTCTTATCCCATCTTGGTACAATAAATGAGCAAATTTATCATTGAATTTGTGAGACTCATTCTCCTAACCATTTTTTTTTTAATTGATTCAAATCCACCATTGGATTTGTAGGTTTACATGTGGGTAACAGGTTCTACGTATTCAATGATAAATTTAAAATAAAGTAAGTATGAAGATGGTTGAGAGATGGTGACGAGAATGAGGCATAGTATTTTTTTTGATGAAACATATGGACAAGAGACGGAGAAAATATAAATTTTGATCTAATAGTAATTTTAACAGTCGATGTGAGGATATACATCTATCAAAGTAATTTTTTTTTTTTATATATATATAAATAATAAATAAGGGAATCAAATAATTATATCTATCAAAGTACTTTAACTTTAATCTTTTTAAATATATTTATTCAAGAAATAAAAATGTTGATTCATGGAAATTTTTAACTATACAAAATAAAATTTATTCATTTTAGAAATTTTTACGAATTTCTTAGTTCTTATCCATACAATGAAAAACAATATTGGGAATACCTCAAGCAGATTGATTCAAGTTTAGTAAGGGTTCGTTCGAGATTGCGGTTTCAATAAGTACGATTTTAAAAATTACGTTTTTAAAAATTGCGTTTTTGAAATCGCTACTTTTTAAAATCACAAAGGCACGTGGTAAACATGTTAAAAGGTATTTTTTTTATCAAATATTTGTTATGTGAAATCATGATTTTTGTTTAAATTCGCTCATTTTTAAATAAGCACAACTTAGTCTGCTTGTAGAAATCGCTTTTTTTTTCTTCCTATTTTAGATTAAGTGCTTTTTAAATCGCAATGCAAAACGCGTTACATTTTGCGATATCTTTTAAAAACACAGATTATTCTTGCGAAATCACAATCTCAAACACACCCTAAATCATGAATCATTCCTAATCCTACAACCAGAATCTAAATTGTTTGTTTAAGGTTTCCAAGCCAATAATACTAAAAAAAAAAAATTAAAAATTAAAAATTAAAAAATTAAAAAATTTTCCCCTTGTCCAAGCGCCTCTGTGAATTTCAAAAGGAAAACAAAAAGATTTTTGTACATAATCTTATATTAAAGGATTGTGATAGCTTCATGAGAAACCTTTTATTTTATTTTATTTTAGCTTAGCAGAGGAAGACCTGTTTGGTATAATTTTCAAAAAATATTTTAGGTTTGTGTTTTGAAAATTATTTTCGGAGAAAAAAAAAAATTGAAAAGTGTTGTCTATGTGGTCATATCCAAGAATTCATTTGTGTAACTGAAAAATTGTTTCTGAAAAGCAAACAATTGAAAAGTATTTCATTTTTAATCTTTCCAAACATAGAGTAGAACCCAAAAAAAAAAAAAAAGTTTGGACCCGCTAGAAATTAGCCTTCAAAAAGCTTGCTCGGTGCTTACAATATGACTGATACAATCGTGAATGATATCTCCACAGAACTATTCCTCTTTATAATCTAATGTTGATCTTGCCAAAGTATGAGCAGCTTCATTCGCCATTCTCCTCACGTGACACACCTTCCAACATTGGATCCTTTGAAGTAGCATTTTTGCATCCTGGACTACATGTCCAAATCTATTACGGCTTTCCCCCTCTTTGTTGAAAGCGTTTACAACCTTCAAGGAGTCTCCTTCAAGAATAACCTTAGAACAGCCCAAACTCACACACAGTTCCGCTGTTTTCCATGCCGCCATTGCCTCAGCAGTGGAAGGATCCGTAATCTAAGGCCTAGATGCTTGAAGTGTTGCTACTACTCGCCCAATATGGTCTCTCGCCAATATGCCCACCCCTATCACATGTCAGTGCACATCAATTGCAGCATCCCAATTAAGTTAGACAGTACCGTTTAGAGGAGTCTCCCATTGCATCACTATATGGGTTGGGATTTGCCGTGGCCTACTATTTTGGTGTTGCTTTGCTTTAAGGAAAGCTTCTATCTTGTCAGACCCAATTTGATTGACCTTCAACGATGAAGTGAACTCTCCTTTAAATACAAACTTATTCCTCCGTAACCATATATGACGTGTAGTAACTGCCACTTGTAACATCTCCTCTTTATCTAGCCTTCCCATAAGAGCTTCCAGGATGTTCATAAAAGCATCCTCATTGCTAGTAATTTTTTGAATCATCTTCTTATTCTCCAACCACACATCTTTTGCAGACCTACAACTCCAAAGGATGTGCCTAGTTGTCTCTGGATAAAGGCCACAAATTGGGCAAAGAGGGCCCTCAGCTATGCCATGCTTGAAAAGGTTTTCTTTTGTAGGGAGAATATTATTATAGGCTTTCCACAGGAACATTTGGACAACTTTCAGGTCTCGGAGCTTCCAAATCTCCTTCCATAGAGCGTTATTATAACCCATGTTGGAACTACTTCCCTGCTCCATCATAATATTCTCCTTTTCAAGGTGATATGCACTATGCACCAGAAGTCACCGCTTTTATTTCCTATCCATACCAGTTGGTCACATTGGGTTTTCGGGCAAATGGCCATACCACATATCCCAGCTGCCTCGTCCTCATTAAAATTCTCTCACACTAGGGGAACATTCCACCAGTGTGTGTGATCTATTAGGTCACATAACTTAGCCTCACGGCCTAGAACTCGAATCGAAGATTGTATGGAGTGTGTTCTGGGGGTGGGCATCCAATGATCTTGCCATATTTTAGTGGAACATCCATCTCCCACATGCCATACTAGTCCCGCCTTGAGCAACATTTTTGCATTCCAAATGCTCCTCCACACATATAATGGTTTTCCTCTTAAGGGGAAGTCCAAAAAATTTCCATCCGGATAGTATTTCTCCTTATAAATTTGAGCCACTAGGGAGTTCTCATTGTGCATCAATCTCCACCAGTGTTTGGCTAATAAAGCCAGGTTAAAGCATTCCAAATCCCAAAATCCTAGGCCCCCTTTTTCTCTAGCTCTCCCCATCCGATCCTAACTCATCCAAGCCATCTTCGCATCATTCTTCTTATGTCCCCACCAGAATTTAGACATCATGGTGTTTATTTCCTTGCAAAGAGTTTTTGGGAGCTAAAAAATGCTCATAGTGTATGTAGGTATTACTTGAATAACTACCTTCAAGAGCACCTCTGTAATGACCCTAATGGGAAAATCAATTAACTAGTAATTGACCCCATGGTTCATCTCCCAGCCCTATCCCTCATGGGACAAGATTCAGGGATCATAATCTCCTCCTAAACGAGAGAATTCAGCAAAAGACTTTTAAACTATAGGGAAGGAGAATAATGATAAAATAACCACACATCCATACACCAGAATAAACATAATACCTCATATCGTAAAGATAAGTCATCAAATGTATCGGTCATCAGATCATCATCAGAACAAAATATTATACTCCCAAATGATAACTATCTTACAAAATATCAACAGGTCAAATCCTAAGCTTTAGTAGGGCTAGAGAAATAATAATTTCCACCATATCTGCTTGGGTAGTTCCTCCATCATCCCACATGGACTTCAACCAGACTGAGTTCATATCCTCAAAAATGACTCGGATCAGGTTCTGTGCAATCACCCATGTCGGATCCGAAGGCATCCTCGTCTAGGCTAGCTAAACTAGGCAATTATTCGTAACGAAGGGAAAAACATAAAAACGAAGGGATAAGTCTAAAGACTTAGTGAATGTTAATGCACATAATATCCATGCTAGTTTAGTGATGAGCTTTATTTGATAAAGTATGTAGCAGTTTAATCATGACGGTTTTCCATAGGTGCGATATATATATATATATGATACGTGCTTATAATCATGAGTAACAGTGATAGTTAAACAGTATGGTTTACCTGAAATATTACCCATTCTCAACAGGGTTGGCACTGTCTCGATAGACCTGTAATACAATACCGGTGCCCTGGATATTGTACGCTACCGTCCATAACACTAATGTCACGACTGAGTCCAACCTCGGATAACCCACACCACTAATGATCTACGTCTTGTAGTGACCACCCGTTAAGGCTGCTATTATACTAATTACCCACCTAAATTAATAGGCGAATAATTGGTACGTTTTACTTGCAAGTGTACAAGATCAAAACAATAGCATAGTAGGCAAATACAAGATCATTCTCACAAGGACTGTGTAAATTATGTTTAAAATGATTTTCCAAATTTAATGTCTAAATGTCACAAATTGAAAGATTTAATTGAAATAATAAGAATGAAAGGGTTGGGGTTTTGACCTCCACCACTAATCATACTCAATTAAGATAAACAATATGTCAATGCTACAATCATACCCATATACTTAATGCTTGTCAACCTAAAGGCATGATATCTACTCCTTAAGCTATTGACCTCTCTAAGCAACGAATTAGGCATGGTATCTACTCTAATTATTTTCTTTCTCAATGGATTTAGCATGGTATCTACTAAGTTGTTCTTCAAGAAAGTATAAATCTATGAAAATCGACAAACACATGAAGCCTAGGGCATGATATCTACTTCCAGTTTTCCATGTTGATTAATCCAAGAACCCGTGATAAGGTTCTTTTGTCACTTTATTAAGCTCCGGACTCGGTCATCCAAATTGACTTAAATAAAAAATCCAAGCACATGCCTATGTTTATCAAGCATATCCATATAAGAAATTCAATCAAATAGGAAATAATCAAGTTAAATATCCCAAAATATAACTACAGCAAATGCGCCAATATTGAGATCCTAAAGAGACATGATTAGGGCTTCAATCTAGTCCCTAACAAAGGTTTAGTTACATATAATGAAAATAAAAAGAAAAATAAGAAACCGAAAATGCTTCTTGACTTGAGCCTCCAATTCTTCTCTAATTTTTGGTATATCTTTTCTCAATGCTTAGAGGTCTATTTATAATGATTAGAAGAACCCTAGTAGCCCTAGAAACCCTAGAAAAAATTGTGGGTCAGTCTCCTAATCCAAAAAGGAGACTGAAAACCCAATCTCAAGTGAAAAAGGAGTCTGGTCGCATCTTGGGCGCTCGAGTGCGCTCGATCCCATAGTTTTGCACTCGAGCTTGGCTGCTTGTGCGATTGAGCGCGGATACGCTCGATCCTAATGTTCATGCGATCGATCCCACAACATCAACTTTCCCCCCAAATTGTCCTTTAAGCTTGGAACTTTTCAAAAATGTTTTATTTTCTTCAAAAACATAAAAACTGCAAGAAAACACAAAAACAAACAAAATCTCAAACTATAACAAAACTAAGAGCTTAACATATGTGAATTAAGGGGGTAGAATGTGTAACATTTAACACTTATCAACTGCGCCGGTCATGAAACAACCATTGGATCCAAGGCTCATATAACAACACACACATTTGACCATAAAGTTAACTTGTATAGTAAGCTCATAGCTGTTATCTCGTACGTACCGGTGTACCATGTCATACAATGTAATTTATCTTATCTGTATTTTACATGCATGCTTTTACAAGTCTCACTTTCGTTAACATGTTAAGTACAACGTTTTTCACAAATGCTAGAGTTCATGTGCAACAGAAAATATGTTTCTGTGAGAGTTTCAAATATGCATGTTTTGGTACTCAAAATAGACGTGCAAATGTGGAAAAATAAATTGCGAGCATTATGTGAGTTAAAAGCCACATGGGTCGATTAAAGTCTCTGAGTAATCCTCCAAGTAAACTCCACCAACATTCACAAAATCTCACCACTCTCACAAAACCAAAATGACAAAGTTTCCCTAAGCTTCTGGGGTGGAGAAAATCAAATGGGGTGGAGGGGTATTTATAGGGGATGAGTTTGACGGCAAAATGGTGAATAACTAGAAAGGGGCGAGCGCTCATGTACTGTTGCTCAGAGGGGTTAGGTGGTAGGTGACATGCACAGATAAAAATCAGCGGTCAACAAAAGGTCAACGAGTGCTCGACCTGGTCTCCACACGAGCGTTCATGTACGGTTGCCAAGCGAGCGCTCGTGTGTGGTCCCCCACATGAGCGTTCGTCTATTGTAGCTCCGAGATCCAAAAATTTTAAAAATACCCTTCCTGGTATTCCTAGTGACCCAAAGCCCAATTAACCTTCTAATTAAGTTGTCTTAAGCCTAATTGATTATTTGGGTCACCACAACCTCTTTGCCTGCTTGTGTCATAAATTTTTCTTTCCACCCATTAATTCTATCCCATATCCTCCCTTTTATGCATGTAAATGCACTTACTCTTGAGCAACCAATTAGAGCTGGTAACCCCAAATATTTTTCAAACCTCTGAGTGGAGCTTAACTCAGCTACAGAAAGAATATGTGCTTTCGTCTCTAGGTTGGTGTTTCAACTGAATAATACAGAGGTCTTTTCTTTATTCAACTTTTGCCCCGAAGTTTTCTCACAAATTGACAGAATGTCCTGGATCCGAATCCATTCGAAAGTGTTTGCTTTACAGAAAAGCAAACTGTCATCCACAAAGAATAAGTGATTTAATCGCATACCACCTCTAGTAATGGGAAGCCTTGTTATCCATATGTCCCGTTCCGCCTGATTGATGAGTGAAATTAAGCCTTTTGCACACAATATGAAGAGATATGGAGACAACAAATCCCCTTGACGAATCCCCCGTGATGGGAGGATCTTTCAATGCGGTAGCCCATTGATTAGCACCGAATAGGACACTGTTCGTACACATTTCATTATCATAGAGATCCACTGATTTGCAAACCCAAGCCTCTTCATAATTGCTTCCAAAAAGTCTCATTCAATTCGATCATAAGCCTTGCTCATACTCAGCTTTAGTGCCATAAAGCCTTCTCTACCCTTCATCTTTGCATCCATAGAGTAGAGTGCCTCAAATGCTACCAGAATGTTGTCTGTAATCAGTCGAGCTAAATAAATGCACTCTGGGTGGGGGAAATGATAGAAGGCAAAACCTTCTTCATTCGATTAGTTAACACTTAGGAAATAAGTTTATATAAAACAGTACATAGACTAATAGGCCTATCTATGTTCTTTAATGCTAGATGGGGTTTTTTTTTTTTTTTTTGGGGACCAGTGCTATGTAAGTA